>NW_022631153.1:0-51179 GCF_010015895.1 Lontra canadensis | reverse complement strand
TTTTTTTTTTTTTAAAGATTTTATTTATTTATTTGACAGACAGAGATCACAAGTAGGCAGAGAGGCAGGCAGAGAGAGAGGAAGGGAAGCAGGCTCCCTGTTGAGCAGAGAGCCCGATGCGGGACTCGATCCCAGGACCCTGAGATCATGACCTGAGCCGAAGGCAGCGGCTTAACCCACTGAGCCACCCAGGCGCCCAATAAATAAAATCTTTAAAAAGAAACTACATACATTGTCATACTCATACCTAAAAAAATGTGTATATTTTCAGGTAATTCTTATAAGAATTGAGGCTGAACAGTTTGCTCAAGGTCACCTGGCTCACAGGTGGCCAAAGACAGATTAGAATGCAGGTCTATCTTCCTCCAAGTCTGTGCTCTTTAAAATAACAATGGCATTTTTTTTAAAACAATAGCCTTTATATGCCAGATACTGTGTTGGGCTTCCCGACACAGCAGCATGCAAAGAGACAGGGATCCTGTCTTCACAGGAGATATTTGCTAGTACAGGTGTTCCCATGCTGCTGAGGCAGGCCCTACATGGAAACAATTCACATAATTTAACTTTTTTTTTTTCAGGCATTTTTATCTTTATTCTTTCTTTCTTTTTTTTTTTTTATTAATTTCTTTTCAGCATAACAGAATTCATTGTTTATGCACCACACCCAGTGCTCCATGCAATACATGCCCTCCATAATACCCACCACCTGGCTCCCCCAACCTCCCACCCCCTGCCCCTTCAAAACCCTCATATTGTTTTTCAGAGTCCATAGTCTCTCATTGTTCACCTCCCCTTCCAATTTCCCCCAACTCCTTTCTCCTCTCTAACTCCCCTTGTCCTCCATGTTCTTTGTTATGTTCCACAAATAAGTGAAACCATATGATAATTGACTCTCTCTGCTTGACTTATTTCACTCAGCATGATCTCCTCCAGTCCCGTCCATGTTGATACAAAAGTTGGATATTCATCCTTTCTGATGGAGGCATAATACTCCATAGTGTATATGGACCACATCTTCTGTATCTATTCGTCCATTGAAGGGCATCTTGGTTCTTTCCAAAGTTTGGCTACTGTGGCCATTGCTGCTATAAACATTGGGGTAAAGATGACCTTTCTTTTCACTCCATCTAATCTTTGGGGTAAATACCCTGTAGTGCAATTGCAAGGTCATAGGGAAGCTCTATTTGTAATTTCTTGAGGAATCTCCACGCTGTTCTCAAATTGACTGCACCAACTTGCATTCCCACCAACAGTGGGAATTCTCCACATCTCTCCAACACACATTGTTTCCTGTCTTGCTAATTTTGGCCATTCTAACTGGTGTAAGGTGGTATCTCAATGTGGTTTTAATTTGAATCTCCCTGATGGCTAGTGAGGATGAACATTTTTTTCATGTGTCTGATAGCCATTTGTATGTCTTCATTGGAGAAGTGTTTGTTCATGTCTTCTGCCCTTTTTTGTACATGATTATCTGTTTTGTGTGTGTTGAGTTTGAGAAGTTCTTTATAGATTCTGGATATCAGCCTTTTGTCTGTACTGTCATTTGCCAATATCTTCTCCCATTCCGTGGGTTGCCTCTTTGTTTTGTTGACTGTTTCCTTTGCTGTGCAGAAGCTTTTGATCTTGATGAAGTCCCAAAAGTTCATTTTCACTTTTGTTTCCTTTGCCTTTGGAGACATATCTTGAAAGAAGTTGTTGTGGCTGATATCGAAGAGGTTACTGCCTATGTTCTCCTCTAGGATTCTGATGGATTCCTGTCTCACGTTGAGGTCTTTTATAGATTTCGAGTTTATCTTTGTGTACAGTGTAAGAGAATGGTCGAGTTTCATTCTTCTACATATAGCTGTCCAATTTTCCCAGCACCATTTATTGAAGAGACTGTCTTTATTCCACTGGATATTTTTTCCTGCTTTGTCGAAGATTAGTTGACCATAGAGTTGAGGGTCCATATCTGGGCTCTCTACTCTGTTCCACTGGTCTATGTGTCTGTTTTTATGCCAGTACCATGCTGTCTTGGTGATCACAGCTTTGTAGTAAAGCTTGAAATCAGGTAACATGATGCCCTCAGTTTTGTTTTTCTTTTTCAACATTTCCTTAGCAATTTGGGGTCTCTTCTGATTCCATACAAATTTTAGGATTATTTGCTCGAGCTCTTTGAAAAATCAAAATGGAATTTTGATCAGAATGGCATTAAAAGTATAGATTGCTCTAGGCAGTATAGACATTTTAACAATGTTTATTCTTCCTATCCAAGAGCATGGAATGGTCTTCCATCTTTTTGTGTCTTCTTCAATTTCATTCATGAGTGTCTGTAGTTCCTCGAGTACAGATCCTTTACCTCTTTGATTAGGTTTATTCTCAGGTATCTTATGGTTCTTGGTGCTATAGTAAATGGTCTAAATAATTTAACTTTCTGAGAGAAACACAGTGACCTCTGTCAGATCCCATACAAACTGCTGTTTGGATGTGGTTCCTCAGTACATTGAATTTGTAGGTATTTATTTTGGTGTGAGGGGTCCATCAGTGGAAGAGTTTGAGAAGTTATGCTCTAGCGGTCTTTGGTAAGGGGTAGGGCTGATGAAGAGCCTCGAACATTAAAAACTGTATACCAAAGCAAAGATGCCTTCTAGCTGTGGTGTCCAACAGTAAATGCACCTGGGGAAGTGCTTGAGAGTGAGGGATACATTAGGTGAGGTGGGGGGTGAAGTCTCTTCTGAGAGGTGGCTTGGAACTCAACGGCTAGGAAGGAGGCAGCTGTGCAAAGCCAGAGAAGATGCTTCCAGACCCAGAAGCTGATGGTTGGGGGGGGGGTGGATTTGGCCTGGGGAAAAAAGGGTGTGGCTCTCTGTGTGGAAGAGAAGGGGCCCAGAGAGAGAGAGAGAGAGATATCGATCAATCTGGGTCATGCTGCCCCCAAAGGACTGACTGGAGAGTGTTTTATCCTACGTGCAATATAAACTGAGCTTCCTTTCAGATTCACAATCCAGATTCACAATCACAAGTCATGTAAATGTTATATTCTGGCTAATTAATACATAAGATATAAATTCACAAATGTTTAGATTTATTTGTGCTCTTACAAATATCTTCACGCTTAAGGTGCATTATTGTCAGTCAGTCCCCGTCCATGGCCACGTGTACTCGAATGATAAAGATGAATGGATGTTGTGGGAAATGACTACAAATGCTCATGTTCACCTCCTTGGGATGTGACTGAATCCAGGAATCTAAGTGGAATAATTTCATTCACATGCAAAGTTAGCTAGTTTCTCTTTTTTTGAAACTGTAACTAATGAAAGAATAGATTGTGGATTGGGTTGTGCTCTATGAAAAGACAGGTTGCAGTCCTAACCTCCAAACCTGTGGATATGACATTTTTTTGGAAATAAGATATAATCAAGTTAATATGGGGTCATTCTGGTTGGGGGCAGGGCTAAATGCAGTGACTGGTGTTTATGTAAGAAAAATGTGGAGACACAGAGACTCACATGAGGAGAATGCCATGTGAAGAGAAAGGCATGTGACAATTTCTTCTTCAAAGCCTCCAGAAGCAGCCAACCTTGCTGAAACCTTGGTTTGGATATCTGGCTTCCAGAAATGTGAGAGATTAAATTTCTATTGTTTTTAGCCACCCTGTTTGTGGTACTTTGTTTTAGCAACTTTAGAATCTAATACAGAAGGAGGTTTTTTTTTTTTTAACTTTATTGTTTTAAAATAGGTTGGTAGTACAAAGACAGAATGCTCTCAGATTACCATCTTCCTTTTCTTTAAATACATCATTATTTCAATGCTAGAATTTGGGAAAAGCTTATTTTGAGATATTGGTAAGCATTCTTACCATCATGCAGAAGACAGATGATGTTACAGAATACAGAATAATATTAACAGCTAATATTTTTATCCTGTTATCTCAAAGATATCCCATGAAATGTGCCATTGTTTTCGAAATCAAATGAGTTAATTTTGTTTGTTTGTTTTTGATAGTACAGTAAGAAGACAATATATTTGTCTCTCCCAACCTGAAACTTCAGGAAAGATAAATGGTGTCTCTCTACAGACCTTGTCAGCATTAAAGACGTAAATAGTGGCTTTTCACTCTGTTGGGGGGTGGCATAGTCTCTGTGGGAAATTGATATTTCTTATGTACTCACAAAAGATATTGTTTTCGTCTGAAGACAGAGGAAAAGCAGTCCATTTAAAACAAGGCAGCAACATAACCAGATTTGGCACTTTAAAATGTGACCAAATTTGACAAGTTACACGGTTAACAAAACTGTCAGCCACACGTAAGCTCATTTTGATGAGAAGGCATCTGTGAAATGTGATGATGTTAGCTTTTTAGACTATTTGTTTTCCACAGTGTTAGCACATCAGAATTACCTATAATTTTTTTTTATTTTTTAATGTAATATAAATGAATGCCTACGTCTACCTCTGCGATTCTGATTCAAAGGTGTTAGGTAAGAACTGGCTATATGTAGTTGTAAAAAAAAAGAACCCTATTTGTGATTCTGATGTGCAGCCGAGATTGAGAACCATGGATCCAACAGAAGTGAGTATTATTAATAAAAAAAGAGGCATTGGCGGGATGGGAGGTGGTATTCCTGCTAAGTGTGTGAATATAGCATACAGTGCAGCATCTTAAAAAATGTTTTAGATTTATAGTAGAACTTCTATAACAATTCCATTCTTATTGTCCTTGTTTAAGTGGAGGTCAGGTCCAGGTTTAGAAGTTAATTTTAACCCAAACTCGTCACCTCGTCAATAGGCCTTGATGATTTACTTCATGTATGTTAAATGATTAACTCACAAACTTTGGCATCTGGAGAACCACATAAAGAAGAGTGACAAGGGGTGCCTGGGTGGCTCAATGGGTTAGGCCGCTGCCTTCGGCTCAGGTCATGATCTCGGGGTCCTGGGATCGAGTCCCGCATCGGGCTCTCTCCTCGGCAGGGAGCCTGCTTCTGTCTTTCTCTCTCTCTCTCTCTGCCTGCCTCGCTGTCTACTTGTGATCTCTCTCTGTCAAATAAATAAATAAAATATTTAAAAAAAAAAAAGAAGAGTGACAAGCATAGCATGAATAAAAGTAGGGCTCCTTCAGTGTTTCTTTTTAATTTTAAAAAAATTTATGTATTTATTTGATACAGAGAGAGAGAGATCACAAGTAGGCAGAGCAGCAGGCAGAGCGAGAGGGGGAAGTAGGCTCCCTGCTGAGCAGAGAGCCAGATGCTGGGCTCCATCCGAGAACCCTGAGATCATGACCTGAGCTGAAGGCAGAGGCTTAACCCACTGAGCCTCCCAGGGGTCCCCTCCTTCAGTTTTTGAGGACAGCTACGCTTATTATATCTCATTAAAATATATCCACATCACAAATTAAATACAATTCATATTTAATAATGCAGCTTAGAGAATGACAACATGCAATGGTTATGGAAATAATATACTTTAACATTTTTAGTTTTAGTTATTTTCCTATTTCAAAATAATTTTTTTCCAGGATCTTACTTTTTTTTTTTCCCCCAGCCTTGTGAAACTAGTAGTTGCTACATATAAACCAATGGGGTCTATTAGTAATATCATCCTGGCACATTAAAATTATCTTTGGAATGTGGTCTAAGATATTTGCTGATATCTTTCTAAACCACATTAGCATTCTGTATTCATTCTCCTGTAAAATATAATTAGATTTCGGTCAATCTCTGAGTTGAATATAAAGGGCATGTAAAGACTTCTGATGGCCTGATACTATGGAACTCGAAGAAATGGCCTCAAAACACCAAAAACTTGAGAAATAACTTTATTTCTAGCTCCTTGCAAATAAAGAGAAGTCATGAGGCACATGCACAGGATTGCCAGTCAGTGTTATCAGAAATGTGTACATGCATTGTTTAGGCCAGTGCATCACACAGCGTAATAGTTGTGTTTAATGGTTAGATCAAATAGTGGCAGGTGTGCATGCATGTGTGCGTGCGTGTGCGTACACACACATACACACACACACTCAGAGCTTTCCTCTGATCTGCTACTTCAGATAGGTTACTTTGGAAGTCTGAAGGAATATTTATCTCACCTCAACAAATGCCAGTTATATAAGTGCAATTGTTCTATTGCTCCAGTGAATCTGACATTATTTTTTGAGAATCCTAAAATGCTTCTTGTGGTGCAGCTCGATGATTTTATGGACATTTAACTGAAGATTGTATCTTTTTTTGTTCTATGCTCTTAATTCTAAAGGATGGGGCTATGCATGGAAAATGTGCTGTTACTACAGAAACAAATAGATGAATTGAAAGGACACCCTTTGCCTAGAGCATTTGCAGGTCTGACTGTGAAGTTGGATGGTGAACTGGAGTAGAGACTTTGAAGGACGCAGCAACACACACACACACACACACTCACTCACTCACTCTCTCTCTCTCTCATGAATGCATGTCTTGATGTTATATAGTATTTACTACTCCAGGTGATAAAATGTTTTATTATTGTTCTTGACACTGACCAACTATGTCACTTCTGAATCTGATATTCCCTCTGTCATTCCTATGATTGGATTCTGGCCGAGTTATCTAATGTATCACAGCAGATCCACTACAAGTAAAACTAGAGACTCTGATGGTATCAACGTACAAGCAGTTTGTTTTCTTTAGCTATAATAAAGAGGATGTAACTTTCTTTTACCAAAGGCTGAGCTGTTGAAAACTTACAGGTTATTCTGTTGGTGTTCTTGGTGTGATGAGACAGCATTGCATCATGGCCAAATGTGGTTGGGGGCAAAGTTGATTCCCAGTGCCATCTCTTACTGCTGAGAAAATCTGGGCAAGTATGTAAACTCTGTGCTTCAGATTCCTCACTTATACCACAAAGCTAGTAATAGAGCTTGTACGGCTTCCTGGGTAATTCAGTCAGTTGAGTCTGCCTTTGGCTCAGCGCATGATTCCAGAATCTTGGGATCAAGCCCCACATTCAGCTCTCTGCTCAGCGGGGAGTCTGCTTCTCTCTCTGCCCCTCATCCTGCTCTCGTGCTGTCCCTCTCACTCTCTCTCAGATATATAAATAAAATCTTTAAAAAAATAGTACCTGTATCAGAGGGTTGACAGGATTCAGTAGGTCAGTAACTGCTGAACACATAGAACAGTGACTGGCAGAATCAGGAATGTGAACCTTTGCTATCCTGCGATTACTTAAAATATAGTTTTCATATCCATTAAAACAACCTTTTCACCTTTAATTTTCTTCCTCATGATTTCAGTTGATAAAAACAAAATTTGAAGCCAGTGACTCATTTATTATGAAAAATTATCTTAAATGTAAAAAAAATAATTTCTGGTTACTTGAGCTCAAGAGGAGATAATGAATAGATCATTATGCATGTGGGTAAGGTTTTGCATGAAAAATAATAGTAGTATCAATGAAAGGAAGCTTAAGATGAATAGGGGCATTTTTTTTAAAAGATTTTATTTATTTATTTGACAGACAGAGATGACAAATAGGCAGAGCAACAGGCAGAGAGAGAGGGGGAAGCAGGCTCCCTGCTGAGCAGAGAGCCCAATGTGGGGCTCGATCCCAGGGCCCTGAGATCATGACCTGAGCCTAAGGCAGAGGCTTAACCCACTGAGCCACCCACGCCCCGGGGCATTTTTTTAATATGCAACTTTATTTTTAAATATTTATGAAGACATTAAATTAAAAAGTTGGTCAAGTAAAAAGTTAAGTGAGAAAAAATATTAACAAACAGCTACTAGAGATCAGCTCTGAACCGGGAAAATGAAGACTAATTATTTTCTGACCATCTGCCAAGTTTTAAAATTTTGAGTTTGGAGGAAAATAGTAATCTTAATCTTCATGATTTTGAATGTATCATTGATTTTATCATTTTTTAAATAAATCATGTACATTGTAGAAAACAGAAATGTTAAAAAAACATTATAAAGAAAAAATACAATTTTCTTCATAGTTTTATCAATCTGGTATGAATACTGGCAACATTTAAAAGTATTTTTATGTGGGGGCGCCTGGGTGGCTCAGTGGGTTAAAGCCTCTGCCTTTGGCTCAGGTCATGGTCTCAGGGTCCTTGGATCGAGCCCCACATTGGGCTCTCTGCTCGGCAGGGAGCCTGCTTCCTCCTCTCTCTGCCTGCCTCTCTGTCTACTTGTGATCTCTGTCTGTCAAATAAATAAATAAAATCTTTAAAAAATATTTTTATGTGAAGAAAATATTTTTATGTGAAATTTAATACCTCTTCACAATTTGGATCCCACTGTTAGAATGGAATGCCATTGCCTAGTTTTATTTTTATTTAAATAGTGTCTAGACTAGAGAAGTTTGTCAAATTTTGCACGTAAATATCACCTTTTTTAAATGAATTACTATTTTTATGATGTGTCAATTATAAACATAATTAACTCAATATTGTTGGAATTAAGTGCTCAAGAAGTATAATAGTGGATATTAAAATATGTCCTGGGGACACCTGGTGGCTCAGTCAGTTAAGCATCCAGACTCTTGATTTTGGCTCAGGTCTTGATCTCAGGGTCATGGGATCAAGCCCCAAGTGGGAGCCCATGCTCAGCAGGGAGTCTGCCTGAGATTCTCTCTCCCCTCCTCCCCACTGCATGTCCCCCCCTCAAGATGAATAAATAAATCTCTTAAAAAATAAATAAAATCTATCCTGGAAATAGCATCTTTTTTTTTTTTTTTTTAAGAGTTAACTTTCTAAGTGTCTGGTGTCTACCCCTAATTCTAGGGTAGAAATTATTTTTGATGAATAGCTTCCAAATAAATGTTGCATTATTGTTTTTATTGATATAAAATTGGTTTATAAGATTATATAAGTTTCAGGTATATAACATTGTAATTTAACATCTGTATGCCCTACATAGCGATCACCACTGAAGTTTAACTGCCACCAATCACCATGTAATTGACCCTCTTCTTGTTTCACTCACCCCCTGCCCCTTCCCTTCTGGTAAACACTAATCTGTTCTCTGTATCTATGAGTTTGTTTTTGTTCTGTTTTCTTTATTCATTTTTTTTTTAAGATTCCAGATATGAGTGAGAACATATGTATGGTATTTGTCTTTCTCCATCTGACTTATTTCATTTAGCATAATACCTACAAATTCTGTCCATGTTGTCACAAATCACAAGATTTCATTCTTTTTTATGGCCAGATAGTATTTTATTGTGTGTGTGTGTGTAGACATGCATGTTTGTCCATATATATACATGTTTATCCATTTATCTATTTAATTGACATTTAGGTTGTTTCCAGGCTTGGCTGTTGTAAATAATGCCGTGGTGAACACAGAGGTGCATATATCTTTCTGTATCCCCATTTTGTCTTCTTTGGACAAATACCTTCTTTGGATCATACAGTAGTTCTATTCCTAATTTTTGAGAAATCTCCATACCATTTTCCATAGAGGTGGCACCAGTTTACATTCCCATCAGTAGAGTCAAGTGTTCCCTTTTCTCTACATCTTCTCCAATACTTGTTTCTTGTCTTTTTAATACTAGTTATTTTATCTGGTGTGAGGTGATATCTTACTGTGTTTTTGATTTGCATTTTCCTGATGATTAGTGATGTTTAACATGTTTGCTTGTGACTGTTGGCCATCTGTAGGTCTTTAGATTAATGTGTATTCAGATCTTCAGCCCATTTTTAAACTGGATTATTTTTTCTTGTTGTAGAGTGTATGGGTTCTTAATATAGTTTGGATGTCAGTTTTTTGCCAGTTACGTGAATTGCAAAAATCATCTCCCATTCAATAACTTGCCTTTTTGTTTGGATGATGGTGTCTTTTGCTGTGCAGAATCTTTTTATTTTGCCATAATTCTATTTATTTTTTCTTTTGTTTCTTTGCTTTTAGAGTTAGATCCACAAAACTATCATTAAGACCAATATCAGATGCTTACCACTTATGTTTTCTTCTAGCAATTTTATAATTTAAGGTCTTAAATTCATATCTTTAATCCATTTTGACTTAATTTTTGTTTATGGTGTAAGATAGTGGTTGTTTCATTTTGTTTTTTTATGTGACTGTCCAATCTTAATATACCATTTATTGAAGAGACTGTCCTTTCTCTACTGTATATTCTGGGCTCTTTTGTCATAAAGTAGTTGTCCGTGTGTGTGGGTTTAATTCTGGGGTATCAGTTCATTTCCATTGCTCTCTGTCTGTTTTTATGCTGGTACTATACTAGTTTGATTGTTACAGTTTTATAAGCATAGCTTGAAATCAGGAAGCATGATTCCTTCAGGTTGGTTCTTCTTTTTCAAGATCAATTTAGCTATTCAGTCTTCTGTTTTTCCATACAAATTTTAGATTTGTTTGTTTCAGCCCTCTGAAAAATGCCATTGGCATTTTGATGGGGATTGCACTAAATCTGTAGATTGCTTTCAGTAGGCTGTATGGGCATTTTAACAATATTCTTTCATTCCATGAGTATTGAATATTTTTTCATTCATTTGTTATTTAATTTCTTTAATTGGTTTCTTGTTAATTTCAATAAACAGCTCTTTTGCCTCCTTGGTTAAACTTATTACAAGATATTTTATTCTTTTTGACGCAATTGTAAATGGGATTGCTTTCTTAATTTCTCTTTTTGTTATCTTTTTACTAGTGTATTGAAACACAGTGGATTTGTATATGATGATTTTGTATGCTTCTACTTTGTTGAATTCATGTATTAGATCTAAAAGTTCTTAAATTCTAAAATTTTTAATAAATTGATTTCATATATTTCTAAAAGATTTATTAGTTCTAAAAGTTTTTAAAAGACTTTAGGGTTTTCTATGTGTAATATAATGTCATCTGCAAATAGTGACAGTTTTACTTGTTTTCTGATTTGGATATTCTTAATTTTTTTTTCTTTCCTAATTGCTCTCTAGGACTTTAGTACTACATGGAATAAACATGAGAGTGAGAATCTTGTTCCTGTTCTTAGAAGAAAATTTTTCAGCTTTTCACTACTGAGTATGATTTAACTATAGGTTTTATAATATGGCCTTTAATATGTTTAGGTACTTTACCTCTCTACATACTTTGTTGAAAATTTTAATCTTAAATGGATATTGAATTTTGTCAAATATTTTTTCTGCATCTATTATGATCAGATGATTTTTTTTCTTTATTTGTTAATGTGGTGTATTGCATTGATTAATTTGCAGATGTTCAATCACCCTTAAATTCCTGGATCAAATCCCACTTGGTCATGGTGTATGATCCTTTGAATATAATATGGTTTGCAAATATTTTGTTGAGGATTTTTGTGTCAATGTTCATTAGTGATATTGGCTTATAATTGTCGTGTGTGTGTGTGTGTGTGTGTGTGTGTGTGTGGTGTCTGTGTGGTTTTGATATCAGGATAATGCTGGCCTCATAAAATGAATTTGGAGGCATTTTCTTTTCTTCAATTTTTTGGAAGAGTTTGGGAAGGATAGGTTTTTAAGTCTCCCAATGTTTGGTAGAATTTACCAGTGAAAACTTCCATTCCTAGACTTTTGTTTGCTGGAAGGTTTCTGATTACTGATTAAATCTAATAAATTAAAATTAATCTGTCTATTCACATTTTCCATTTCTTCATGTAAATCTTAGAAGATCATTTCTAAAAATGTATCTCTTTCTTCTAGTTTGTCCAATATGTTGGTATACAATTATTCAGAGTAGTCTTTTATGAACCTTTTTCCTCCCTGGGGTGTCAGTTGTAACTTCTATTATTTCACTTCTGATTTTATTAGAACCCTCTCTCTTTTTTCCTTAGTCTAGCTAAAATTTTGTTAAATTTGTTTATCTTTCAAAGAACCAGCTCTTAGTTTCATTGACCTTTTCTATTGCCTTTTTAATATTTCCATTTATTTACACTCTGATCTTTTTTGTTTCATGAAGTAAGGCTGTATTGCTATGATCTTCCCTTATAGAACACTTTTTGCTATATTCCAACAATTTTGATATGTCATATTTCTGTTTTCATTTGTCTCTAGGTATTTTTTGTTTTCTCCTTTGATTTTCTTGGTACTCATTGGTTTTTCAGTAGCGTGTTGTTTAATCTCCCCATTTTTGTCATTTTTCCAGTTTTATTCTTGTAATTGATTTCTAGTTTTGTACTATTGTGGGTAGATAAGATGCTTTATATAATTTCAATCTTTGAATGTATTGAGACTTGGTTTGTGGTCTAGCATGTGATTTGTCCTGGAGTTTGTTCCATGTGCACTTGAGAGGAGTGTGTTTCCTGTTGTTCTTGGGTAGAAAGTTCTGTATATATCTATTAAGTCTATCTGGTCTAATTTGTCATTGAAAGCTGGTGTTTCCTTATTAAGTTTCTATTTGGGTGATTTATCCATTGATGGAATAGGGTGTTAAAGTCCCCTACTATTATTGTATTGCTGGCAGTCTCTTCCCTTAAATCCATTAATACTGGATTTATATATTTTGATGCTTCTATATTATTTTGGTTCATATGTACTTACAAATGTTCTGTCCTTATGTTGGAATGATCCTTTATCATTACATAATCCCCTTCTTTGTCTATTATTACAGTCTTTGTTTTAATGTCTATTTTGTTGGCTATGATTTCAGCTATACCAGTTTTTTGTTTGTTTCCATTTGAATTGGATATGTTTCTCCATCCCTTCATTCTCAGTCTGTATGTGTCCTTACCTCTGAAGTGAGTCTCCTGTAAGCAGCATATAGATGGGTCTTTTTTAATCCTTTCAGCCACTCTGTGTCTTGATTGGAGAATATAGTCCATTCACATCTAAAGCAAGTATTGATAGGTATGTACTTATTGCCATTTTGTTGATTGTTTTCTGGACATTTTTATAGTTCCTTTCTGATTTGTTTCCTCTTCTCTTTTCTCTTCCCTTATGGTTTGATGGCTTTCTTCAGTGTTATGTTTAAATTCTTTTCTCATTTTCTTTTGTATATTTAATACAAGCTTTTGCATTGCATTGTGGTTACCATGAGGCTTGCATATAAATTCCTGTGCGTATAATGGTCTCTTTGGAGTTGATAGAAACTTAATTTTGAACACATTCCAAACCTTTACTTTTTTCTCTCTGACCTATGTTTTGTATTTTTGATGTCACATTTTACATTTATTTCATGTGTCCTTTAACTGATGCTTGTAGTTTTAGTTAATTTTACTATTTTTGTCTTTTAACCTTCATACTTGGTTTGTAAGTGATTAGTCTACTACATTTACTGTATATTTACCTTTTCCAGGAAAATTTTCACTTCCTTGTTTTCTTGTTATTAATTAGTGCTATTTCTTTTCAGTTTGGAAAAGTCTTTTTATTATTTCCTGTAGAGCCAGTTAGTGGTGGTGAACTCCATTAGCTTTTGTTTGTCTGGCACACTCTTAATCTTTTTTTTTTTTCCCCCTCAATTGTGAATGATAACCTTGCTGGGTAGAGAATTCTTAGATAGAAGTCTTTTTCTTTCAGCGCTTTGAAAATGTCATGGCATTCTGGTATGGGAAGTTTCCACTGAGAAAAATCTCCTCATAGCCTTATGAGGTTTCACTAGAATGTAATAAGTTGTTTTTCTCTTGCTGATTTCAAGAATTTCTCTTTAACTTTCATTTATTTTAAATATATGCCATGGTTTATATTTAGGTTCATCTTATTTGAGAATTCTCTGGGGTTCCTAGACCTATACACCTGTTTTCTTCTCCAGATTAGGCAAGTTTTCACCCCTTACTTTTTCACATTAGTTTTCTGGCCCTTTCTCTATTTCTTTTCTTTCAGGGACCTGTATAATCTGAACATTATTCTGGTTAATGTTGTCCAAAAGCTCCCTTAATTTATCTTCATTTTTAAAAAAAATCTTTCTTTTTTTCTTTTTTTATTCCCCCCTGCTCTGTCTGGGTGAGTTCTTCCGCTTTGTTTTCCAGCTCACTGATCTAGTCTTTGGCTTCATCTAGTTGGTTGTTGAACCCCTGCCCCCCCAGTGTATTTTTACAGTTCAGTTGTATTTTTCAGTTCTATAATTTCTCTTTGTTCTCATTCCACCATGGGAGGATAAGAAGTTGGTCAGACTCCTGATGAAGGGCCTCACCTGAACCTACCCATGCTGATACCCTGTTCTCAGATTTTCAGCCTCCCGAACTGGGAAAAATGTATTTCTGTTGATGATAAGCCACCCAGTCTAAGGGATATTATTATAGTAGTCTGAACTAAGAGATATATGGATACTTTTAATTTACATTTCTTTTTTTTTTTTTAAGATTTTAGTTAATTAATTATTTATTTAGAAAGCTTGAGAAAGGGGAGGGGTAGAGGGAGAGGGAGAGACAGAATCCCAAGCAGATTCTCTGCTGAGCATAGAGACCCACACAGGCTCCCTCTCATGACTCTGAGATCATTACCTGAGCCAAAATCAAGAGATGGTTGCTTAACCGACAGAGCATCCATGCACCTCTCAAATTGCATTTCTTTCATTACTAAGTAAATTTAATTTTAAAGTGATTTTGATGACTTGTCTTTCTTCTTTCTAGAATTTTTTGCTTATGCCTTCCCATTTTTCTTTTGTGGCATACATCATTTTTATTGGTTGTATATGTACCTTATATAGGTTATGTAAACTGCAATTTTTCTCTCAATATTCCCCAAAAGTAGACTTTTGGACTCAGTGCAACTAAGGAGTATATTTCCCAGCCCCTTAGGTAGCTAGATATGACCATGTAACTAAACTGTAACCAATGAAATGTGGATGAAATTGTGCTATGAAGTTTTAGGCTCTGCTTTAAAGGGGAATACTATGCCTTTTTCTTCTTTTCCCAGAGTGGAAACTCTTATTCATATGACTTTTATTATCAGTTGATTTTCTTGATTTTAGTTGAAAAATACATTTATAAGTAACAATATTCTATTTTCCTTCTGAAATTAATGGAATT
Organism: Lontra canadensis; assembly: GCF_010015895.1. NCBI lineage: Eukaryota > Metazoa > Chordata > Mammalia > Carnivora > Mustelidae > Lontra > Lontra canadensis. Next base: position 36,284 of record NW_022631153.1, on the reverse strand, counting down.
TAAAACAATGTCTCTGGATTGTCTTAGTGAGCATGATGGCAACTTGAGGCCTCAGATACCTGTGTTGAGAAAAGAACCATAATGTTTAATCATTAATTAGATTTTCAAATAAAGTGGTTAATATAAAAGAACAAAAATAATTATAGAAAATCCAGGCAGTGTTAAAGATTTTGATAATAGACAACTTTTCCTTGTCCCTGAAAATATGCCTCTGCAGTATGGCTTTGCTTACGGTTTCTTAAGAAAACATTATGTATCATGTTATGGTTGTGTCTTTGTACTGTATTTCAAGTGTAGATCACTTAAATAATTAGGGATATTTGTTCAGTTATAAATATCTCTTCAGCATCTATTAGGATGAGTCTATGTTTTTTCTTTTAACCAGTTGGTATGATCAGTACCTTAATAATATTTTTATTGTTGAATGATATTTACAGTACTAGAATTTATCTGGGAATTATTATCTTAATGTACTATAGAATTTGATTTGGTGATATTTTACTTACCTTTTTGTATATGTCCTCTTAAATGAAATAGATAGTTTTTTTTTTCATTTTGTGCCCATTTTGTTGGATTTTTACTTTTAGGATATGTTTTATGCAAAAATTGAGATTATTTTTTATATTTCTAAGCTCTGGGAAAAATATTCGTACCTAAAACTACCTATACCTGGTGCATTACCTGGAATTAATATTTTTTATCAACATAAATTCTTTTTCACACTTACTGGTTTATTGTTGAGACATTTTTGCTTGTAAAATTAAATTATAGTATATATATCTTAATTTTTTAGCTTAGAGTTTCATAAAGTATTCTTTTAGACCTTATACCATTTCTGTATCCAATTTATCACTTTCCTTACTCATTGGTTTTTCCTCTTGCTTTACTTGATGAAAGATTCTCTGTCTGACATACTTTGTTCCAACTATGCAAGAAAGGAGGAAACTCTAAATAGCACCATGGTTATTTTTACTTTGTTCAGAGTAAATTCCTCTCCCAACTTTCTAAAACAGAATGTCCTAAAATCTTCTGTTAGGGTTTCCTATTATGTGGGATTGGATAGGACTCCCTGGACTCCTTGCCTCTTTCATTCTGATCCCATATGTGCTCTCTGAAGCAATAATTCTTCAAAATTTGTGAGAGTGCTTAAGAACCCAGCTAATTTTCAGTGATGAACAAGGTTTTACTTATTTTTATATTTACGTGTTGCTTTTATCAAACATCTGTGATGGTGGTGGGGAGTTATTGTAGCAAGGGTTTGGGGAAGAAGGTAGATGCTTTGCTTGCTTACATAACCATTTTATCAGGATTTCCACCCTTTTCAAAACAACTCAAGTCAATTTTGGAGTATAGAGTCAAACTCATTTTTTTTTTTAAAGATTTATTTATTAGAGCACAGAGGAGAGAATCATGGGGGATAAGAAAGAGAGTCTTAAACAGACTCCATGGGGAGCACAGAGCCCCACAGAACTCAATTTCATGATCCTGAGATCAAGACCTGAGCCCAAATCAAGAGTCAGATACTTAACTGACTATGCCTCTAGGTGCCCCAAACTCAGTTTTTTCCTAAGTATCCAATTTTTCCAGCATAATTTCCCGCATGATCTTATCCATTTTGAATTGGGTGGCGATGCTTCTTATATCATGTACTAATTTAGGCTCCATTCAGAGTTTTCTTCTTTGCATTATTTTTGTGCTAGGCATGTGATAGCTTTATAATATGCATGACATTGAATCTAATTTTAAAAGACAGACTCCTCTGCACTTTTATAACACATTTTATGCTGTCCTGTTCTAAACATGTTTCTCTCATTAGATTTAAGTCCCTGGAGGGCTCATTTAATCTAGACTTCCCTAGAAACACAGGGTCTTTCAAGTCATGAGTGCTGTGATGGTCAGTTTTATATGTCACTTTAGCTGTAATATACTACTCAACTACTCAAGCAAACACTTGTTGCTGTGAAGGTATTTTATAGATGTGGTTAACATCTACCAACAGTTGACTTTTAGGAAAGGAGATTATCCTTAGCAATCTAGGTGGGCCTCATCAAATCATTTGAAAGCCTGAAGAGAAAAACTGATGTTTCTCTGAGGAAGAAGAAACCTCTGGTGGTATGGACTGCAGTGTCAACTTCTGCCACAGAGTGTCTAATCAGCCCTACAGACTTCTGACTTGCCAGTCCTATAATCGAGTAAGCCAATTCCTTCGTGTCTTCACCTTTCCTTCTCTTTCTCTTTCCCTTCCTTCTTTCTTTCCTCCCTCCCCCCACATCCCCCTATTACCTCCCACTTTTTTCTTTATTTATTTCTCTCTGATGGTACCCTGACTGACATAGAGGCCTATAAAGGTTTCTTGAGTGACAAAGAATATTTTTTCTCTGAATCTTTTAAACTTCACTGATGTAATCTACTGCATAAGAAGCCAAATACTAGTCTCTCATCTTAAATATTGTGAAAATTCATAATACTAGCATTAGGATTTAAGGAGGAGAAAAATGGTATTTTTTCCGCTCACTATGACACTAAGTTAACATATGCCAACACCTTCTGTCTGTACCAGCCAACAGCAAGACAAAAAGTGTATTACGTCCTTCCAAGGTGAGATGACAATTATTCATAAGTAAATGAAAGCAAAGAGTTTATTTTGTATAACCTCTGTTGAAATGTATTTCTTGTGCTACTACCACAAACTCCCTATTGTAGTAGTGGATTGCTGAATAAGAGAATGAGGATATTCACTTTGGCATAAGTTTCTCTCCACGGGTGTCTTCTCTCAGTAGCCTGGAAATTCAGAAGAGTGTTGTTTACATCTTTTATGATAAGAAGATAAAGCATGTGTTTTTCTGATTCACAGGAATAGATTCCCAAAAATTACTTTCATTATTTTCTAGGGAACACAATTTTATGTGAGAAACAATTCTGGGAATTGAGATACCATTTGCTTCTCTTTTTAGATTAAACACCAGACTCCTGTGGATATGCTGTGTTTTCTCTTCCAGTATAGGTTCACATTAATGCATATCCATTCTGAAACTCATTGGTATGGCATCTTTTAACTAAAAAACTATTCCAGCAATGCTGAAAACTCAAATGACTGCTCTGTAAATGTAGGCACATTATCAGAAATTGTTACCACTAGTGCTACACAAATGGGTATACAGAGCATTAAATTTGTTCTTGCTCTCTTTTCCTGCAGCTGTAATGACATTCTGAAATACTGCTTAAGGAATGATTATTGGAGGATAAAATCAATATCTACACTTTTACCAATCTTCAAAAGAAATCAATTAATGAATAGTAAAATAGTTATTAGCTTTACTCTGGATTTTCTCCAAGCTTAATAATAAGCTATTCTTGCTTCAGAAAAAAGGCATTAGCATCAGCCCGGTTACTAAGTACAGAATGACACATTTCTTTAACTACATTCATATGGTTTATTGTTTGTTTTTGTACTGAATCTGTTTACCTTATGCTTGTGTTTTTTTGTGTGTGTATGAAACCTTCTGTGTACTAAATGTCCTGTTAATTGAATATAGTACATGAAAATTATGCATTACTTCTTAATTTGAAAAGAGAGCATTTTTCCAATTCCTTGCAAGTTATTTTCTATACTATAAATCTATTCTTTCTATAAGTCCTATATAGATTAATTAGAGCTTATAAGCATAAAAGAACTTAAAGGTATAGGTGTATGAATGTTGTGTGTGTGTGTGTGTGCGTGTATGTGTGTGTTTGGGAGAAAATTTATTAAACACACAAAGTATTAGCTATTGGAAGTGTTATTTTAGATCTTTTTGATCATATGCATCACAATTTTTTAGAAGATTTTATTTTTGTGAAAGAGAATCTCTCTCTCTCTCTCTCTCTCAGCACCAGTGGTGGGGAGGGGCAGAGGGAGAAGCAGACTTTCCGCTGAACAGAGCCTGATGTGGGACTCAGTCCCAGGACCCTGGGATCGTGTCCTGAGCCAAAGGCAGATGTTAACTGAGTGAGCCGCCCAGGCACCCTGCTTCACAATTTTTATGTCATTTTGTACATGCTGCAAGGTTACAAGTGTTCTCTTAATTATTCATAACTTTAGATAGGAATACAAAATGAGACAATCCTCTGCGAAGCAAGAAGGCAGCCCAAAGTACCAAATTTACATTTGATCTAAAATGACACACTCCAGATATATGTTTAAGCATGTATACATATATACTAAGCTATTTTGTCTTGATTAGAATATTTAATTTTATTAATTTATTAATTTTGATAACCTTTCTCATTTTTATTTCCCATGAGCTTCACTTCTATGCTTTGTCCACAGTCGTTTTCTTGAATAATACTATAATTCCAGAATCTCCTCTTTAATAAATTCAATTATCAACATTCAGATCCCATTGATTGCATATGTCAGTAGCATTTGACAATATCAGTTATTCTTTGGTCTTTAATTATATTAAAAAGAGCAACTTTTGCTCTTGACTTTTCCCTCTTCACCGATTACTCCCCATATTATTTTCCCACTGCTGCATAATAAATTACCAGAAAAATAGTGGCTTAAAATAACACCCATTTATTATCTTACATTTTCTGCAAGTCAGAAATGTAGCTCAGAGTCTCATAAGACTGAAACTAAAGTGTTGGTGAGGCTATATTGTCATCTTGAGATTTGACCTGGGAAGAACCCACTTCTATGCTCATTCACGCCAGAACTCATTTCGGGTGGTTGTATGACTGAGGTCCCTGTTCTCTTGCTGGTTGTCAGTTTGGGGTTGCTCCCATTCTTACGGTTGTTCCCTAGACCTTGGAATGCAGCCCTCCTATAAACCTATCTCAAAACATGGCTGTGGGATTCTTGAAGATTAATGGGAGACTTTCTTGCTTTAAGTCTCCTCCTGAATAGTTCCCTTTAAGGATGAATGATCCAGAGTCCCTTAAAGTGTTTGCTTGATTAGGTTGGGCCCACACAGGGTAATCTCCCTTTGATTAAGTTTTAGTGTACTGACAAGGGACCTTTATTATATTTGCAAACTCCCTTTACTTTTGTCATATGATGTAACCAATCATGTGAGTAAAATTGTGTCATAGTCAAAGGGAATGGATTCTGCAGGCTTGGTGCATGAGGGAGTAGGAATCTTGTAGGCTTTCTTAGAATTGCAGCTTATCAGTGGGATAGTCGAAGATGGTGGAGAAGTAGGAGCCCTTAGTTTTGTCCGGTCCCAGGAATTCAGCTAGATAGATGTCAAGTCACTTTGAACACCTGCAAACTCAACCAGAGATCTAAGAAAACAATAACTGTAACTCTACAAATAGAAAAGGGACCACTTTCCACAAGAATGAAAAGACAGAAAAACTCACCTCAAAGAAGAGAACCAGAGACAGTACTGGACTACCAGGGACCTAGTCAGTACAGACATAAGCAAATGTCAGAACTAGAGTTAAGAATGACGATTATAAAGATTATAGCTGTGTTTGAAAAAGACATAGAAGACATGAAAGAATCTCTTTCTGGAGAAATAAAGGAACTAAAATCTAATCAAGTCAAAATCTAAAAAGGTTATTAATGAGATGCAATAAAAACGGAGGCTCTGTTAGGATAAATGAGGTAGAAGAGAGAACTAGTGATATAGAAAACAAAATGATGGAGAGTGAAAAAGCTGAGAAAAAGAGAAACAACTCGAGCATGAGGGGAGAATTTGAGAGAGAAGTGATAACATAAAGTGAAACAATATTAAAATAATTGGGATCCTAGAAGAAGAGGAAAGAGAGAGGGGGGCAGAAGATATATTGGAGCAAATTATAGCAGAGTAGTCCTAAGAGGGAAGTATATGGCAATATAAGCCTTTTTCAAGAAATAAGGAAGGTCTTAAATACACAATCTAACTTTACACCCAAAGGAACCGGAAAAAGAACAGTAAATAAAGCCTAAACCCAGCAGGAGAAGAAAATTAGTAAAGATTAGAGCAGAAATCAATGAAATAGAAACCAGAAGAACAGTGGAACAGATCAACGAAACTAGGAGCTGTTTCTCTGAATGAATTAATAAGATTGATAAACCCCTGGCCAAACTTACCAAAAAGAATAAAGGACCCAAATAAATAAAATCATAAACAAAAGAGGAGAAATCTCAACCAACCCTGAAGAAATACAATTATAAGAACATATTATGGACAACCATGTGTTGACAAATTAGGCAATCTGGAAGAAATGGATGCATTCCTAAAGCGGTATAAACTACCAGAACTGAACCAGGAAGAAACAGAAAACCTAAACAGACCCATAACAACAAGGAAATTGAAGAAGCAATGAAAAATCTCCCAACAAAGAATCCAGGGCCAGATGACTTCCCAGAGGAATTCTACCCAACATTTAGAAAAGAAGTAATACCTATTCTTCTGAAGCTGCTTCAAAAAATAGAAAGGGAAGGAAAACTTCCAAACTCTTTTATGAAGCCAGCATTACCTTGATCCCAAAACCAGACAAAGACCCCACCAAAAATGAGAATTATAAATTAATATCCCTGATGGACATGGATGCAAAAATTCTTACCAAGTTACTAGCCAATAGGATCCAACAGTACATTAAAAAGATTATTCACCACAACCAAGCAGGACTTATTCCAGTTCTGCAAGGGTGGTTCTACATTTGAAAATTAATGTGATACACTACATAAGTAAAGGACAAGAACCATATGACCTTCTCAATAGATGCACGAAAAGCATTTGACCAAGTACAGTATCCTTTCTTGATTAAAACTTTTCAGTGTAGGGATAGGGGTAAGTACTTCAATATCATAAAAGCCATATATGAAAAGCCCACAGTGGATATCATTCTCATTGGGGAAAAACTGAGAGCTTTTCCCTGAAGGTCCGAACCTAGGGGACCAAACAATAAGCGAGAACATACTTAGGTATGCATTTCTGTGCTATTTTGTGGTATTACAACTAAATCATCTCCAACTTCACAGGGGGCCTCAGTGCTTTTGAGGAGTAAGTTTACTAGTCTATTCTAAGTCCTTCTCTTTTTCTGATATAAATTCCTTTAAAACTTTGTCATTCTTTTAAAATTCTGTACACCGGTGAAAGTCCCCCCAAATAGGAGATGCCTTTGCTTCTTACCTAATACCTCATGCCCCCTACATGTTTGCATATATTCATGAATATTCATTGAACTCTTTTCTCCAGGCTCAGATAAGTAATCTTTCAATTATCCCGCATTTCCCCTATATTTTCAATGTTTTTCTTGCCAGTGGCTCTTTACCTTAGCTGATAAACATGCACAAATCTATTGCATGGACAAACAAGCAAAGAAAAGAACACACCTTTTTGTCCTTGAGTACCTTTCTGCTTGCTGCCTTGATTTTCTTATTCATTGCACAATCAATCATCTTGAAAGAGTGGTTTTATTTACCCTGTTTATTTCCTGACCTTCCCTTTATTGCACAACTCTCTAAAATCAGGCTTCTACTCCCACAGTGCTGTTAAACTTCTCACTCTCTAAAGTCACTAACAATGGCTAAATTGCAAAATCCAATGGCCATTTTTCAGATCTCTCCTACTCCCATCTGACTACATCAGTTACTTCTTTCTTTTTGAAACAATGTAATTCCTTGGCTGTTCTACTTTTACTTCTCTGATTACTTTTCATTTCCTTAGAAATTTATTTCCTCATTTTGTGTCTCCTAGTTTTTTTGTTTCTTTATCATTATATAATGTTATTTCCTCATCTCTTCCCACAGCTTTAACTATGTTGAAAAAGCTGGTATGTGAATTTACTTTTTAGATCTCTCTCAAAATTCTAGATCCTAATTTTAAAACCAGATTATCAGACAAACCCCCCAAACTTAATTTTATCCCTGCTAACTCCTTGTCTTTCCCCCCCACACACACCATATTTGTCCTTCTGTAATGCTGATCTTGGCTATTTACTTAGTCCCAAAGCCAAAAAATTACTGGAAATCTTCATTTTTATTCAAACATGTATTTCTCAGTATCTATTATGGGCCATGTATGGACTGTGCTGAGTGCTGGTAGTACATTAATGAGCAGAAGAGATGTAGTTTTTCTGCCATCCTGGAACTTATATTCTGTTGGGAGAGACAAAAACAGGTAATTAATAAAAAACAGAAATTACAACTTTGGTAATTCTTAAAGAAATCACACTGAGCTGTCAGAGAGTAACAGTGAAAAGGTGAGTCTGGATAGAGCTATGGGATAGACTTTCTGGGATAATGAATACACTCTTAGTGGACAGGATGCCATGTATATAGACTCAGAATCACACAAGTATTTGGCCTGTTTTAGAGCCTGACCAGTCTCAAGTAATAGAATATCATTAGTCTACCAGAGAGATGACCTGGACTAACTCCTGCCTGCCTTTCATGATTATGTAAATTAAATCTTAAAGGAAACTCAACTCTTCCAGTCCCCCATCCCACATCTTACAGAAGTTTGTAGTTCTGTGGCTCTGATACAATCTTCCCATGCTCTAATCTCTCTATTTTTTTTCCCTGTGATTTCTGGAACCCATGATTAATGGATTAGCCCAATGCCATGTATCTTAAACCTCCTGTCCAAATGTTCCTCATACCTTCTTGCTCTAATCACAACCAAATTATATTCTGATTCTGCCATTTATCCTGAAGTCCTGAAAGCGATGGCTCGTTTCTTCGTATCTTGACTACGGTGGAGGATGGAGGGGCATGGATGTTAAGTGTGCTCCTCATTGCTACCTCTGTCCTGTGTTCCTCTCTTCTTTCCTTCTCACCCCATCTCTCTAGCCCCTTTGAAACTCATGTTATGAGCCTTATAACTCTTGACTCTGCTTTAGTAGTTTCCAGATTATTAGGACATCATTTCTCAAATTGCCAGTGTCTTGACCATCTCACCACCAATTTGCATTCTCTCCAAGTCATATTTTGCCATGTTTGTGGTGTGGTATAGCTAGGTTGAACCAGCTTGCAAGAGTCGATCATTACATTTTGAGGAATTTTGCAAGCTCGTTACTAAAAGGGCCATCATTAAAATTTTAATTACATAAATTTATAATTAGTTTATATTAAAAACAAGTGAAATAGATATTCAAAAGTAATAAAACTCATTATGTCTTATCATCTTGCTATTAATTATGCTTTTGATATTATTTATGTTTATCATACTACATGTCAGAAGTACTACATAATGGTGAGCATTTCTTTTTAGCATCTCTTCCTAGCACTCTATTCGGTGAGGATACATTGGCAGCTTGACACTGGCCATAGATACAATATTCACAAGAGAAATTGGAAAATTCTACAAATCATCGAATTGTGGTTTTGTGGATTGCTTAGATATAAAAACGTAATAGAGCGTATGTTAATGATGTAGCTTAAACTTAAAAGTGTGGTTTGTCTCCAGGGTTGCATTGTGAATAGTGCTAAAAGTGAGGAAATACTTTCAGTGTTCAAAAACCCTTATCTGATTCAGTTGTGAAGTTGTTTACATCATTGATTAACAAGTCGAGTTCCAACACACATTTCTATTACTTTGCTTACTCTTACACGTTAACAGAAATAAAAATAACAACTGAAATTCATGTAAAAAAGATTCTTATTTGTCAATTGTAACCCCAGTTTGGCTTTGGATACAGAGTTTGGCAAAAATCAACAAAAGGATTCTATGAGAATCAATTAAATATAATGAGTCTAGAATGAAGATTCATTAGATATAATAAATCTATTATACACTGTTATTATTTGGCAACTGTGTGTTAAATATCTTTTATATTAGTAAAATTTACTAATTAGTAAATATATTTATATATATATATATAGTATATATATTCCTATGCTTATCTTTTATAGAGAGCCCATTGTTGGACATTTACTAGTATACTATTGGTCATTTCCTTACCATTTTCACTCCCTTACGCATTGGGTTAATTTCAAGCTTTCCTGTTCATCTCCTGTTTTTGAGTTCCTTCTATCATCCATTTAACTCCTGAGTTTTTAGGATCCTACCCATACCTCCTATAGATTAATCTTACTAACTCCTCACTTTCTGCCACATTTCTCAAATTCTCATTTCACTTATTACCAGTTTATTTTCCCTTTCTGTCATTGTAATTATTTCTTCTCATATCCCCTCCATTCCTAGTGCCTCTCTCAGTTCACTGTACTGGCCGTAAAAACATTTTCTGTTGCAGATCAACTCTCCATGTATTTGATGCCAGCACCTAAGCACATGCATGTAAATAGAGAAAAGCCCATCATTTTACTGATTGGTCTTTGTTAAAATTGGTGACTGTAGTTTACAAATACATTTAAATTTCTGCTCAGTAAACCTAAAGTATGAAACTTCTTTTTCCCTACTTGGTTCCAATCTCCCTGAATTTATTGAGACTTTACAATAGTTATACTATGGGTAACAATGGTGTGTCAGTGTAGGTTTATCAGTTGTAACAAATGTATCACTCCGGTATGAAATTTGACATTTGGGAAGCTCCACATCTGCTTGGCGTTCAGTAATCTTATTGTTTTGGATTTTGGACATTCTAATAGGTATGCGCTGGCATCTTTAATTTAATTTGCACTTCCCTGACATCTGATTGAAGCATCTTTTCATATGTTTATTTGCCATCTGTATATCTTCTTCTGTGAAGTGTCTGTTCAGGTCTTTTATCCATTTTTTTTTTTTTTTTGATTGGGTTGTTTGTTTTCTTATTGTTAAGTTTTAAGTTATCCTTATATATTTTGGATAACAATTTTTTTTTATCAGTTATACATTTCGATAATATTTTCTTCCAGTCTGTTGTTTGTCCTTTCATACTCTAGCAGAATATTTTAAAAAGTGTATGTTCTATGTTTTAATGAATTCCACTTTTCAGTTTTTTCTTTCATGCATCATGCCTTTGATGTTATATCTAAAAAGTCATCACCATACCCAAGGTCATCTTGGTTTTCTCCTGGGTTATCTTCTAGGAATTTTGTAGTTTTTCTTTTCCCACTTAGGTTTAGGTCCCTTTTGAGTTTATTTTTTCTAAGGGATATAAGATATGTGTGTAGATTTTCTCTTTTCATGTGGATATGTAGTTGTTTTAGCACCATTTATTGAAAAGACTGTTCTCCATTGTATTACCTTGTCTCCTTTGTCAAAGCTCAGTTGACTGTATTTTGTAGGTCCATTTCTGAAATCTGCTGTGTCTAAAATTAATATAGCTATGATTACTTTCAATCAGAATTAGCATATAATATCTTTCTCTATCTATTTTTTTTTTTTTGGCATTTTTTTTTTTTTTAATTTTCAGCGTAACAGTATTCCTTGTTTTTGCACCAGACCCAGTGCTCCATGCAATCCATGCCCTAATACCCACCACCTGATTCCCCCAACCTCCCACCCCCTGCCGCTTCAAGACCCTCAGGTTGTTTTTCAGAGTCCATAGTCTCTCATGGTTCACCTCCCCTTCCAATTTCCCTCAACTCCCTTCTCCTCTCTAACTCTCCTTGTCCTCCATGTTCTTTGTTATGCTCCACAAATAAGTGAAACCATATGATAATTGACTCTCTCTGCTTGACTTATTTCACTCAGCATCATCTCTTCCAGTCCCGTCCATGTTGCTACAAAAGTTGGGTATTCATCCATGTATTTACTTTTAACCTATATGTGTCTTTATATTTAAAGTAGGTTTCTTATAGACGGCTTGTAGTTGGGTCATGTTCTTTTGATTCCCTCTGGCAATCTCTTCCTATTGTCATATATAAAACCTTAATGTTCAAATACATTATTGATGTATTTGGATTAATATCTATCATATTTGTTATCATTTTCTCCGTGTTGTCCTTTTTCTTTGTTCCTATTCTTACCTTCTACTCTTTTTCTGCCTTTTGTGGTTTTTATATAATTCCATTTTCACTCCTTTCTTAAAACATCAGTCATACTACTTTTGTTACTTTTATAATGGTTCCCTAGAGTTTGCAATATGTATTTACAATTAATCTGAGTCCCCTTTCAAATAACACTATACCATTTCACTAATACAAGTACTTTATACTAACAAAATAATCTTAATTTCTCTCTCCCATCCCTTGTATCATTGCTGTCATTTATTTCACTTATATACAAGCACATATAATCTTATATATATATATATATATATATATATATACTTATATATACATAAGTATACATGATTGAGTATATTGTTGCTATATTTTGAACAAATTGTTATCTATTAGATTAATTAAAAATTTAAAAATGCAAGTTTTCATTTTATCTTAATTTATTCCTTCTCCAGTGTTCTTCCTTTCTGTAGATCTGTATTTTGTATCTGTACATAGAATTTTGACGTATATCATTTTCCTTCTCTCCAAAGAGTTTTTAAAATCACTTCTTGCAAGTCATGTCTATTGGCAAAAAATTCTTCAAAAATATCTTTTTTTCCTTTCCTTTTCTTTCCTTTCCTTTTCTTTTCTTTTTATCTTTTCTCTCCTTCTCTTTTTGTTTTTTTGTTTCTTTGGGTCTGAGGAAGTCTTTATTTCTGCTTCACTCTTCATGATTTCACAGGATACAGAATTCTAGGTGGATGGGTTTTTTTCCTCTTACTGCTTTAAATATTTCACTCAGCTCTTTTGTTTATATGGTTTCTGAGAAGAAGTTGGATGTTATTCTTATCATTGTTCCTCTATAGATGAAGTTGTTTCTTTCCCTGACCTCTGGCTTCTTTCAAGATTTTTATTGATCTTTGATTTTCTGCATTTTGAGTATGATATGCCTATGTTTAATTTTGTTGTTTGTTTGTTTCTGTCATTTATCCCGCTTCATGTTCTATGAGCTTCCTTGGTCTGTAATTTGGTGTCTGACATTAATTTGGGGGAAATTATCAGTCAGATTGCTTCAAATATTTGTTCTGTAATTTCTTTTTTCTTCTGATAATCCCATTACATATATGTTACGCCTTTGGTAGTTGTTCAAAAATCCTTGGATACCCTATTCTGTTTCTTTCAATTATTTTTTTTCTTTATTTTTTAGTTTTAGAAGTTTCTATTGAGATATCTTCAAACTTAGATATTTGTTCCTCTGACAAATTCAGTCCACTAATGAGCCTTTCAGAGGCATAGCATTCCTTATTTCTGTTACAGTGTTTTCAATCTCTTGTGCTACTTTTTGATTCTTAGAATTCCCATCTCTCTGATCATACTGCTCTTCTACTTCTGTGCTCTCTACCTTATCCATTATAACTTTTAGTATTAATCATACTTTAAATACCCAGTCTGATATTTTCAACATCCCTGCCATACCTGGGTTTAGTTCTTATGTTTGATCTATGTTATCAAACTGATTTTTTTTTTTTGCCCTTAGCATGCCTTTTAATTTATTCTTGATAGCAAACATTGTGTACTGGGAAAAAGTACTTCAGTAAAGAGGTCTTTAACAATGTGGTGGTAATTTGTTGGAGGAAAAAAAGTGTTGTATAGTCCAATGATTAGATCTCAATTTTTTAATGAGCCTATGCCTTTTGCTAGTGAATTTCACAAGTGCTTCTCAGTTCTCCTTGCCAAGGTGAGACAGAATGAATGAAGTAAGCTGGAGTTGGGTATTTCCTTTCTGTCCATGAAAGGCTAGAGAACCCAGAGTTGGGTGTTTCTCTTCTTCCACATGGAAGGCTAAAGCTGGTTAGAATTGGCTATTTCTCTTCCTCCAGGTCAGTTAAACTCTGAGAACTATTGGAGTTTATGCTCTGTTAAATTAGTTTCTTCTGAGGGCAGACCATGTTAAGAATAGAATATGCTGACATATTTCAAAATGTTTACTTTCCCCCTCTCCCTCCCAGAAGATGAGGGGATTTTTCTCTGGTATTCACTGTGAAAACCTAGTTGTGCCTTTGGAGGTAATACAAAAGTATGTAGGCCCCCTACGACGGGGTCCCCTAGAATTTTTAACTCTCAGACTTGTCCATATTGAGCTACTAGCAATCTTTTAATTATATTTTAAGTTTTATTACCTTGACATTGGTTCCTGTGGAGGCTTCTACTATTGGATTTCTCTTGTAGTAAGTTGTGATTCTATGTATTTACCTATTGGTGTCTCCTACTTTGTGAGCATTGGGTTTGCCCAGTGACCTCATTTCTCTGACTGATCTAAAAAGAATTAACAACTTTTTACTTGTTGTTCAGTTGCAGTGATGATTTCCAATTACTTTACATGCCAGAATGGACACCAGAAATTTTTTAAAATTATTGCTACTATAAATCATTTTTTTAAAGATTTTATTTATTTATTTGACAGACAGAGATCACAAGTAGGCAGAGAGGTAGGCAGAGAGAGAGGAGGAAGCAGGCTCCTCGCTGAGCAGAGAGCCCGATGTGGGGCTCAATGTGGGGCTTGATCCCAGGACCCTGGGATCATGACCCGAGCTGAAGGCAGAGGCTTTAACCCACTGAGCCACCCAGGCACCCCTATAAATCACTTTTAAAATCTGTCTTCCAGTTCATTAGTTAAGCTATATGTGATTTGTTATTTAATATATATTTTAAGTATTAAATTTTAAATCTTCTTTGTTTATAGAAGTTGTTATTCTTTCCCAAATCTATTTAGTTGTTTTCCATTATTTCCTGTTCCCAATTTCTTTTCTTCTTTTTGTCATGCAAAAATAGTCTGATAATTCTGATATTTTCATTCTTTGTGCAAATTTTGTCATTTATTTTCTTGGTTCTCACTTGTGATGCTTTGTTCCTTTTATGATTTTATGATTTTTAACTATAAACACCTCATTTCCTTAAGCTTATATGTAGGAAGTTTTTGATTCCTGGACTGATGTCACACTTCTCTGGAGGTGGTACCATTTTCTTCTGACATTCACCAGGGAGCACTACAAACCTAAGCATAAATTAAGTGAAATTTTTTACTTGAAGTTTTACTTCTGAACACAGGACTAGCATAAATTCAAGCAAAAGCCTGTGCAATATCATTTACAATTAAAAATTCTCACAGAAAAATTTTCCTTTCTATTCAGTTCCAAGTTTAATATGAGAAAGTATTTTTACTGTCCCTTCTGTATAATGGGTTTATATCTTTAATTCATTCTTTTTCTAAAAGTATAGACTTTGGGGGTGCTAGATTCATCAGGCATGTCATATGTGTCATCATATCACATTAGGATCTTTTGATTTTTCTAACTCAGACAGACTAAAGGGAAGAGGAAACTTCAAAGTCTCTCAAAATTTGACAGAAGTCTTTGAGAATAAAACCTGGATTTGACACACTCACTTTGCTTCCTAGTTCCTGTTTTCATTTAATTTTAGTCCTCTGCTGTTTCCTCACTCTCTCTCTAGCTTGGTAATACATTTAAATAAATTAAAATTTTTCCAGTATATGTATGCTGGAAATATATATATATTTCTCATCAGGAGAGTTATTCTATAAAAGAGTTATTTTGTCATTTGTTTCCACTGACAAAATTTGTGTTGGGTATTTATTTTTCCTACTTATATTTATTTACAGATGATTAAATTACATTTGAATTTCATTTTGTTAAATCCATGCATTCAATCATGTAAATCAGAATATTATAGAACTTTAATAAAATTGTTCTGCAAGTAACTTTAATTGATGACTTAATTCATCACCTGTTAATCAATTTCATTACATTATTTATGAGATGTTTATTCTGTAAATATGTTTCAATTAAAAATATTTACATCCATGTTAGAACAGAATTATATTGTTTCTCAAAAAGCAGCTTTTCTGAGAACTGCAACAGATTTTCCTGATAGCAAGATGGTTTTATGCTCATGGAAGAAACTTGGGCTCTAAGTCCCTTTCAGGATTCTACAAAGTCATTTTTATACATTGTTGTAAAAATGTCATCTAATGTGCTGTGTTGTGATGGTGTTTATTTAGTTTGCCCTGTTATTCTCTTCTTTCCTACCACTAAATAGGGTTTATTGTTGAAGTTATTTCTTTATGGTAAATTATGGTGCACTTACAGTGTTTTGTTCTGTCAGGACACTGGAGTGCAGTTCGGTAAGTAATATAACTATGAGTACTCTCAAGGCCTCATCAGAGAAATGCTTATCTGAAGGGATCTGATTTACAACCAAAAAGGCAGCCAGGCAAAATTTTGCTGGGTGAAAAATTTAAAACTTTACATAGTATATAAAAAGAAAAATAAAAGAGAATATATCCCATTGCAACCAATAATTAATGCAACTTTTTAAAAAAATTAAATTTGTAAAAGTAAGGATACTTGAGTTCTTTAGAGAAAAAGCACTAAATAAATTGAAGCAGTTGTGAAAACTTTGAAAGATACAATATATTTCTCAGAAAAAAAAATGGAACAAATGTACTTACTTAGATACATAAAAAATAACATTTCACAGGAATCTGAAATAGATACCTGGAGATATATTTTTAAGTTTTCTTATTTTAATAGTGTTTTCTTCATTAAATTTATATTCAAATTGGAAATAATCCTATAATTAAGGGATAATCTTGAAATAAATGATATTTAAGCTTCCTATGGATATGAAAGTAACTTTATAATCTGATATCTATGGAAGATGAGTTTCCTGTAGTCTTCTTTAGCCTACATTACAGAAAATTAACTTTTCTATTAGAACATTTGAAGGACATTTCCTTTTAATATGGTAGCAATAAGTGTCTTTTTTTAAAAAAAGATTTTATGTATGTATGTACATATTTGTATATTTAGAGAGAACAAGAGCAGGAGGAGGAACAGTGAGAGAGGGAGAGAGAGAATCTCAAGCAGACTCCATGCTGAGTGCGAAACCTGATGTGGGGCTTGATCCCACAACCCTGAGATTATGACCTGAGCTGAAATCAAGAGTGGATTGCTTAACTGACTGAGCTGCACAGGGATCTCATGGGCAATAAGAATTTTATACAATGATAATCTTTGAGTAGTAGTAGTAAATATGTTTGTATGTATATATATATATATATATATTTTTTTTTTAAGATTCTATTTATTTATTTGTCAGAGAGAGAGAGAGAGAGAGCCCAAGGAGAGGGAACAGCAGGCAGAGGGATAGGCAGAGTCTCCACTGAGCAAGGAGCCCGAGGTGGGACTTGATCCCAGGACCCTGGGATTATGACCCAAGCCTAAGGCAGATGCTTAACTGACTGAGCCACCCCGGCATCCCAGGAGTAAACATATTTTTTTCATTAAAATCAGTTTGTCAGATTTTGATTTATGACATGATGATGAATTAGTATGTGCTAATATTTTTTTTCCCTGAACCTGAAGCCAACTTTGTATGTGTCCCAAATGAGAGAGGAGAAGTGGCTGGCTGTCTTAAAATAACATTAAAATAACCCAACACAGAACAATACAACGCACACACATATAAGCACATGAGCCTGGATGTACAAAAAGTGTAGGAGTCATTGTTTTGGGGGAAGAAATAGTCCATATAGAAAGTGTGATGAGGAACATGTAGGTCGAGTAGGGAGAATTTTTTAAAAAGTTACGTAAAATGGGGGTGCCTGGGTGGCTCAGTTGTTGAGCACCTGCTTTCGGCTCTGGTCATGATCCTGGAGTCCCAGGATCAAGTCTCGCATCATGTTCCCTGCTCAGTGATGAGTCTGCTTCTCCACCTGCCCCTCACCCCACTTGTGTTCTCACTCTCTCACTCTGTCTCTCTCTCAAATAAATAAATAAAATCTTTAAGAAAATTACATAAAATGAATGGTTCAGTGATTCTCCATGGTCACTATGAGGTAGGAGAAAACAAACCCAAGTTCCACATATTAACTAAAGAGGAAGCTGCTTGGAGAGAAAATCTCTGATCTAATTCAAGGGGTCACTTACCTGAATATTATCTGTACATGCATGACAGAAAAGACCCCAAGCCTAGGCAAAGGACTATGTAAAATAATTAGAAGGATCCATGCTTGGTACTCTCACCAAGCCAGAACAGTACCTATTTTTATGAGTTAGCTTGGAAGTTCGTATCTCATAGGTCATTGGGTAGAGTACTCAGGAGGTTCTTTTCTCAATAAGGAGTGCAGAATAATTAACCCTCTACTGAGCACAGGTCCAGGCCCACTGAGAAATATAAAAAATGCCTAAAGAGATCAAATGATTCATACATAACTTAAAACACATTTCAAAAATGGCTCAAGAACTTGTATAAGAATTTAAATAATCCAGTAACTGACAAGACATAATTCATAATATCTGGTATCCATTCAAATATTAGCAGTCATAAAAAAAATAACAAACAGAAAAACAAGACCCATACTAGGTGATAAATCAATTAAGTCATAATTACTTGCTGGAAGTAACAGAAATAATTGTTACGTGTATTTCATATGTTCTTAAGTTAAATTGAGGCAATGAGATACTGCTTCAAACTGTCTAGAATACCTTAATTTAAAAAAATTGATAATGCCAAATATTACCAATATTTGGAGTAAACATAATTCCAATAATTTCTTACTTGAGATATAAAACATCACAAATCTTAAGTATTTTAGTGCTTTTTAAAAAATTGATGTATAACTGACATGTAATATCATTTAGTTTTAGGTTAATATTAAATATTTATGTACATTGCAAATGGTCACCACGATTAAGTCTCATTAGCATCTGTTACCCTATAAATGTAATAAAATATTGTTGACCATATTCCTCATTGTACATTATATTCCCATGGGTCATTTATTTTATAAATGGAAATTTCTACTCCTTAATACCCTTTACCCATTTTCCACTGCCTTGTCCAAACCCTCTCCCCTCTGGCAGTTATATGTTCTCTATATATTTTAGTCTAGGTTTTGTTTGCTTGTCTTTTAGGTTCTACATGTAAGTGAAATAATGTGATACTTGTTTTTCTCTGACTTGTTTCACTTAGCATTATACTCTCAAGTTCCATCCATGTTGTCACAAATGGCAAGATCTCATTCTTTTTCATGGTTGAGTAGTATTCTATTGTATCTTTATCCATTGATGGACACCTAATTGTTTTCATATCTAAGCTATTATAAATAATGTTGAAATAAACATAGGAGCACATATTCTTTTTGAATTGGTGTTTTAGTTTTCTTTGAATAGATACACAGAAGTAGAATTACTAGAATTACATATGAGAGCTCTATTAATTTTTTGAGGAACCGCCATAATGTTTTCCATAGTGACTACATCAGTTTACATTACCACCAACAGTATACAAGAGTTTTCTTTTATCCACAGCATCACCAGCACTTGTTGTTTCTTGTCTTTTTGATTTTAGTTATTCTGACAGATGTAAGGTGATATTTCATTGTGGTTTTGATTTGCATTTCTGTGATGAGTAGTCGTGTTAAGCGTATTTTCATGTACCTGTTGGCCATCTGTGTGTCTTCTTTTGAAAAAATGTCTCTTTAGATTCTCTGCCCATTTTTTAACCATTGTTTTTGTTCTTTTTATATGGAATTGTATGATTCTTTATGTATTTTAGATATTAGCTCCTTATCAGATAGATGATTTTTACATATCTTTTCCCATTCAGTTGGATGCCGTTTTTTGGTGGTTTCTTTGCTGTGCAGAAGTTTCTTAGTTTGATGTATCCCAATTCATTATTTTCCTTTTTGTTTCTCTTGCCTTTGGAGTCAGATCCAAGGAAACATTTTTTTTTTAAAGATTTTATTTATTTATTTGACAGACATAGATCACAAGCAGGCAGAGAGGCAGGCAGAGAAAGGGAGGGGGGATGAAGGTTCACTGCCGAACAGAGAGTCCGATGCGGGGCTTGATCCCAGGACCCCGAGATCATGACCTGAGCCGAAAGCAGAAGCTTTAACCCACTGAGCCACCCAGGTGCCCCCAAGGAAACATTATTAAGACTGATGTCAAGGAGCTTACTATTTATGTTTTCTTCTAGGAGTTTTATGGTTTCAGGTCTTACATTTACATCTTAATTTATTTTGAGTTAGTTTTTGTATATGAAGTAAATTTCATTCTTTTGCACGTAGCTGTCCAATTTTCTCAGGACCATTTATTGAAGAGATTGTCTTTCTCCCATTGTTTATTCTTTTCTCTTTTGTTGTAAATAAATTGATCATATTTGTATGGGTTTATTTCTGTGCTGTCCCTTCTGTTCCATTGTTCTATGTGTCTATTTTTGTGCCAGGACCAAATATTTTGATTACTATAGCTTTATAGTATAGTTTAAAATCTGGAATTGTGATACCTCCAGCTGTGTTCTTCTTTCTCAATTTGGTTTTGGCTATCCGGGGTCTTTTTTGGTTACATACAAAAGTTTAAAATTATATGTTCTCAATCTGCAGAAATGACCCACAGGAATTTTGGTAGGGATTGCATTGAATCTCTAGATTGCTTTAGGTAGTGTGGACATTTAAAAATACTAATTTTTCCAATCCAGGAGCATGGAGTATGTTTTCATTTACTTGTGTCTTCTTCAGTTTCTTTAATCAACATCATAGTTTTCAGTGTACAGATCCTTCACCTCCTTGGTTATATTTATTATTAGGTGTTTTATTTTTTATGCAATTGTAAATGGGATTCTTTTCTTGATTACTCATCTTGATAGTTTATTATTAGTGTGTCATATGCAAAAGTTTTCTGTATATTGATTTTGTATCCTGCAACTTTACTGAATTCATTTATTCTCATAATTTATTATTACTATTATTGTTTTGGTGTATTTCTTAATGTTTTTTATATACAGTATCATGTGATCTGCAAATAGTAGTAGTTTTACTTCTTTTCCATCTTGTATGACTTTATTTATTTTTCCCACCTCATTGGTTTGGCTAGAATTTTCAAAACTATGTTGAATTAAATTGGCAAAAGTGGGTATACTTGTCTTGTTCCTGATCTTAAGTTTTCAGTTTTTCACTATTGAGTATGATATTAGCGTGAGTTTTTAATTTATGGCCTTCATTATGTTGAGGTACATTCCCTCAGTATCTACTTTGTTGAGGGTTTTTGTCATAAATGAAAGTTCAATTTTGTCAAATGCTCTTCAGCATCTATTAATGAGATGATACAACTTTTATCCTTCATTTATCTAATGTGGTGTATCACATTGATTGATTTATGGATGCTGAACTATTTTGGATCCCTGGAATAAATTTACTGGATCACAATGTATGTTCCTTTCAGTGTATTTTCAAATTTGGTTTGCTAATATTTTGCTGAGGACTTTTAATCTATTCTCACCTGGGATTTAGTTATTATTTCTTAATGTGATATTCTTGTCTGGTTTTGGTGTCAGAGAATGCTGGCCTTGTAATAATGAGTTTGGAAGCATTACTTGCTCTTCAAGGTTTGGAGGAGTTTGAGAAGGATAGGTTTTAAACCTTCTCTGAATGTTGGGTAGAATTCACCAGTGCATCTGTCTGGTCCTGAACTTTTATTTGGTTGGACATTTTTGATTACTGATTCAGTTTTATTACTGTTAATTGGACCTTTCAGATTTTCTATTTCTTCATGATTCAGTCTTAGAAAATTGTGTTTCTAGGGATTTATCCATTTTTTTCTAAATTATCCAATTTGTTCGTATATAATTGTTCATAGTCTTAATGAGCCTTTGTATTTCTATGATATCAATTATAAACTTCTCTTTCATTACTGATTTTATTTATCTTCTTTTCTTAGTGAATATAGCTAAGGACTTGTCAATTTGATTTTTTTTTTTTTTGTAGAAACAGCTCTTAGTTTCTTTGATCGTTTCTATTGCTTTTGTATTCTCTATTTTATTTATTTTCCTTCTAATATTTATTATTCCTTCTGTAATTTTTGGCTTATTTGTACCCCCCCCATTCCTTTAAGGAGAAAAGTTAAATTATTTATTTGATATTTCTCTTATTTCTTGAGCTAGGTCTGTATTGCTATATTGCTAGTTTCCTCTTAAAACTGCATTTGCTATCTCCTGTAGATTTTGGTGTGTTGTATCCTGTTTTCATTTTTCTCTAGGTATCTTTAAAATTTAGTTTTGATTTCTTATTTGAGCCAAGAGTTATTTAGTAATGTGTTGTTTAATGTCCACATATTTGTAGTTTTTCCACTTTTTTTCTTGTAATTGATTTCTAGTTTGAAACCAGACTGTGGTGACAAAAGATGCCTGATTATGTATGTATATTCATACATACATACACATATAAAATCTCTCTCTCTCTCTCTATATATATATATAGATATAGATAGATATAGATATAGATATAGATTTTATTTATTTATTTGACACAGAGAGAGAGACAGCAAGAGAGAGAACACAAGCACGGGAAGTGGCAGAGGGAGAAGCAGGCTTCCTGCTGAGCAGGGAGCCGTATGTGGGGCTTGTTCCATAATTAGTCACCCTTAAGAACTAAACCAGCAAGACATCTTGATCTTCTTCAACACTGAAGCTTGTTTTGTGCTCTAACATATGATATATCCTGGAGAATGTTCCATGTGCCTTTGAGAAGAATTTCTATTCTGTTTCTTTGGGATGGAATATTCTGTGTATGTCTATTAATCCAACTAGTGTAATGTCTCATGTAAGGCCCACGTTTCCTTAGTGATTTTCTGTCTGGATGATGTTTGCATTGGTGTAGATATGTTATTAAAATTCCCTACTATTATTGTCGTGCTTTAGGTCTCCTTTTAGGTCTGTTAATATTTGCTTTGTATATTTATATATATTTCCTTTGTATATAACAATTTGTTCTTCTTTTGTTGCTTTTGATATTCTCTTTTTAACTTTTGGTAGTTTAATTATAATGTGTCCTGGCATGGCTCTCTTTGGGTTCATCCTTTTTGGAACTCTGTATTTTCTGGACATGAATATCTGTTTCTTTTCCTAGATTAGGGAAATCTCAGCTATCATTCCTTGAAATAATTTTGCCCCTTTCTCTTTCTCCCTGCCTTGGGGCTCCTATAATGCAAATGTTATTTTTATTGATTTTTTTCAGTGGTCCCTGATGTTATCTTTATTTTTGCAATTCTTTTTTGTTTGTTTGTTTTGCTGCTGTGTCTGGGTAAGTTCCATTGCTTTATCTTCCAGCTCAATGATTTCTTCATCCAGTTCACTCTTGCACCAATCTAGTGTATTTTTCAGTTCATCTATTTAATTCTCAAGCTCTGTGACTTCTTCTGTTTGATACTTCCTTATTCTATATCCTTATTGAAGTACTTCCTGTGTTCATCCATGTGTTTCCTAAGTTCAGTGAGTTTTTTTATGATGATTACTTTCAATTTTTTTTTATCAGGTAGATCACTAGTCCCTTTATCAATAAGTTATTTTTTTGAGTTTTTTCTTATTATTTCATTTGGAACATATTTCTCTCTTTTTCTCATTTTGCTTGACTCTGTGTTTGTTTCTATGTATTAGATGAAACATTTACTTCTCTCAGTCTTGAAGGAGTGGCTTTGTGTAGGTAATAATTCTTTCCACTCAACCTTGCCCTAGTTCTTGGTTGTCTCTTGGGCCTCTGCCATTGTCTAAACTTCCTGATTTATTCTTGATATGCCCTCTGTTGAGCATGTGCCAGGATCTATCAGTGACCAAATTGGGGAAATTTCATTAGCACCTAGTTTGAGGCTGATGGAAGCCAGACCTTCAGACAGCAGCTTTTGAAGTATGCAAATGTATAGAGTCTTGTGGGGCTGCAATTGTAATCCCTGCTGGCCTCAAGACCAGGAGATCTAGTGGTGTCCTCTGGGTGACACGTGCAAAAATTGGGGTTCCAGGTGAGTGTATAAGCTCCTTTTTGAAAAATTTCACAGAGCTTTAGTGAGGCTAAGGAGATGAACAAGGAGGGTGACCCTCCTGGATTATTTGTCATTAGGGAAATACAAATTAAAACCACAATGTGATACCACCTTACACTAGTCAGAATATTCCATGATTTTTCAAGGCTTGACAGTTCATTTCTTTTTTTTAATGCAAAACCCAATTATTTTATTTTTTAACTTAATGTTTTTTAAATTTGAGCATAGTTGATACACGATGTTACATTAGCTTCAGGTGTACAACATAATGATTCAACAAGTTTATACATTATGCTATGTTCACCACAAGTATAGCTGCTGTCTTTCCCAGTACATCTCTATTATAATATAATTGACTATATTTCTTATGCTATGTCTTTCATTCCTGTGACTTATTCATTCCATGACTAAAAGCTTGTGTCACCCTCTCCCCTTCACCCATTTTGCTCAGCCCCTCAAATCCTCCCCTTTGGCAATCATCAGTTTGAGTTTGTTTTCTGTTTTATAGGTCTGATTCTGCTTTTCATTTGTTTATTTTTCCCCCTTTCTCCTCCTCCTTCTTCTTCTTTAGATTCTACCTATGAGTGGAATCACATGGTATTTGTCTTTCTCAGCATGACTTATTTCACTTAACATTATATCTTCTAGGTCCCTTCATACTGCCCATCTTGTTCTTTCCCCAGGAGTACGCTTGCTTCTTCCCTAAACCATATTAAAAGAAACAAGCAGTGAGAAAAGATGTTAAAAGAAATAAGAATATTATAGTCCATTTTGTACATTCAGATATTGATATTAGCATAACTATTCAGCTTTTCTCAATAGTGCCTTGCTTGTCTTTGCCAACCTGTTGGCTTTTTCCCCGTGATTTAATAGCTTTATTCTATCTACTAGCCTGTTCCCAGATACTTGTTCTGAAACTAACTACTCTACAAGGTTCTTAATTGATCTTTGCTTAAACCATTTATCTTCCTGATAGAATTTCTTAAGCCTCTACTTACTTTCATTTCACTCCTAATTGTATCAAGTAGGTCTGGATTATCTTTTAAAAGGGATAAATGTAATATCATTGCATTTCCTGATAGCTATTCCCATTGCACTCATTCTGCATCATTATTTCTGGATGAATGAGCTCTATTTTAACACAAGGATTTTAAAAGGCCAGTTTTTTTTTCCCCTCGTGTAATGAGCCAAATAACAATATATAGACCAACAGAGTTAAAAATGTAATACATTAATAAGACAAAACACACCTTTACCTTTATTTTGTAAAGCTCCTGCATTAGACACTGAACGTAAATTGCAATGCTGAGGACCCAACTTTACTGCTGCTTTTTTCCTCTGTAATAGTTCCTAAGTGTGATATCTTAGGAACACAGACTCCATTCATATGGACTTTGGTAGTTATATTTCACTTTACTTTTTTTCCTTAAGAATATGTGACTGCAAAAATACCCTTTCTGGTACTTGTTCTAGAAACACTGAAGGTTTACATTGATCTACTTTGCTCTCTCCTTCCACATAACAATGACTGATAACATTTGAAAAACTTAAGAAGAAATAAAAGCTAAATCTATAATAAATATCTAGGTGTACTAAGGTGAATGGAAATGCACAGCAGTAAATGATATGCTGAAGCTCAAAACAAACTGGGTTCTATGACCGAAGGTAAACAAAGTTGGCCTGGAATTCAGGTCCTATAAAAAAAAAATGGGCCTGAAGTATATGACTCTTGCCAGAAAATGGAGACACTCTTAGTTATGAAATAGTTCAGATCATATAAAATAATGGAAACTTAAAAAAAAAAAAGCCAGGATAATGGAAACTTAAAAAAAAAAAAAAGGGAACTTAAAAAAAAAAAAAAGCCAGGATCTATTTCTCAGGGATAAGGAAAATTTTCCATTGAGCTGCTTGAGATGGTGGGAGAAAAGTGAGACAGTTGTATAACCATGACAGGTATCTCAGGAACTAGATTGTGTGCCCCATGAGGAATAGAGATTTTAGTTGTTTTACTTAGTCATAAACTTTGACTATCCACAGCCACCAAAGAAAGTAGAAGGAAGGATCTAAGAAGTATTAGAGGTAAAAATCAGTAAGTCAAACTAGAATATAAAAAACCCCCACAGAACCAAGAGTTTTTCAAGATTGATAAAATATCAATTAGAGTTTATCAAAACCCTAACGAACCTGGTTTAAAAAAAAAACACAGAAACAAAAACAGCAACAAAAAAAGGAATAAATTGTCTATAGTAGAAAAAATGGTGACATAATCATAAAATTTTCAGACATTAGTATTTTAAATTTAAATAGAAGGCAAAATGACCTAAAATTTGTAAGTTCTAATATTTAGAATACTTAAGGTCTAATATTCTAATATCTAATATTGAAAAGGAAGAATATGTTGGGAGCGAATATCCTATTGGATGTTACGCTTATTATAAAGCTTTAGTAATAATTTTTAAAAAATGCAGTGGGATGGACACAGATTAATGGAACAATATAAAGAGCACAGAATTGTCCCACACAAACATGCCCAGCTGATTTTTGACAAAGATACTAAAAAAATAATTGAATGGAGAAAGAGAAGTCTTTTCAACAAATGGTGCTAAAATCAGTTGAACATTCATGGGGTAATGAAAAAAGAACCTTGACTTGGACAATACACCCTATATAAACATGAACACAAAATGAATCATGGACTTCACCATAAAGTGTTAAACTCTTAACACTTTGAAAGAAAACATAGGAGACAATTGTCGAGACTTAGGGCTGTGCAATTATTAGACTTGATACCAAAGGCACAATCCATGAAAGGAAAAATTGGTTAATTGGAAATCATTAGAGTTAAACTTTGCTATGCAAAAGATCCTGTTAAGAATATGAAAATACAAGAATAGACTTGGAGAAAATATTTGCAGACTATACATCTGACAAAAGACTTGCGTCTAGAATATGTAGAGACCTCTCAAAATTTAAGAGTAAAAACTAAACAATTTGATTAAAAAATGTGCAAAAGACATAAAAATACAATTTGCTGAAGAGGATATAAAAATAGCAATAAGTACATGGGGAGATATTCAACATTGTTAGCCATTAGGGAAATGCAAACTAAAACTATAAGATATCATTACCTATCTATCAGAATAGCAATAATAACAGAATTAAAAGAATGATTACACTATTTTATGATATTGGTGAGGGCACAGACATATTAAATTCTTTATTACATGCTGGTCATATTATACGATGGTACAACATTCTGCAGAATATTTTGACAGTATAAGACTAAAGGTGTATTCCTCATAGTGGCTGAGCAATTATACTCTTGATCATTTATTTCAGAGAAATGAAAAATTACATTCACATAGACACCAGTATATGGATGGATCTCTGGGTGAAAAAAGCCAAAAGATGACAGTTTTCTGGTTTTGTATTGTACTATAGTTATGCAAGATAAAACCATTGGGAGAAACTGGGCAAAGGGTCTGTATGACTTCCATGCATATTTTTTGCAGCTTTCTGTGAATCTATAATTATTTCAAAACAAAAATTTAACTGCCACCTACCCCCAACCCTGCCAAAGGATGAGAAATCAATTTCGAACATCATCAGTACATTTGACAATTGAGATGAAGTGAGCAAAGTCTTGGAAAAACAAAACTTATAAAAATGTGCAAAAAGGAAAAGTAGAAAGTTCGTAAATTTCTAAAACTATATGGCTATTTTTTTAAAGTTTTTATTTATTTGAGAGAAAGAGAGAGCATGTGAGCACAAGCATGTGAGCAGAAAGGGAGAGGGAGAAGTAAGCTCCCTCCAGAGCAGGAAACCTGATGCGAGGCTTGATCCCAGGACCCCAAGATCATGACAGTACTCAAACTGAAGGCAGATACTTAACCAACAGAGCCACCTCTAAAACTACTGAATAAGTAGTGGCTTTAAGAAAAAAGCAGTATCAAGAAGTATTTCCAGGGGTGCCTAGGTGGCTTAGTTGGTTAAACATTTGACTTGATTTCTGCTCAGATCATTATCTCAGGATCATGAGATTGAGACCTGTGTCTGAATCTGTGCTGGGCTCTGAGCCTGCTTAAGATTCTCTCTCTCCCTCTGCCCCACCCCACACACATGCTTTCTCTATCTTTCTCTCTCTCAAAAAAAGTATCTCCAGAAAAAAAAGCAATAAATTTAATAAACACTACATATTTAGAAATACGCTAGAAGAAGAAATCTCAGAGACAGAAAAGAGAGAATTTTATGCTTTGGTATTGCTTAAGGTATGGTGATGCCAAAAAGAGACCAAGGAAAAAAGTATAGAACTATAGAAGCAAAAAGTTATAAAATCATAATCTACATTTTCTCAATGTAGAAATAAATCTAATCTCTAAACACACACACACACATTCCTTTTCCAGTAATAGAATCTCACTGAGACCCAGAGTCTGGTGGGCTTTTAATTAGCAGACCTAGTAAGAAAGCTTTCTAAAAAAGATTTGGTTAATCAGGTATTATAAAAAAGTAGGATTCTGAGTCACGTAGTAATTTGGGAACTTTTATGATAGAACTAGAGGTTGAAAATGTTCTTGAAGTCTTTGGAGAGAAAAAGAATGTAAATCCTAATCCACGTTGAAAAATAAAAGTTCTGTTGTCAGATTTATATTGTGTAATAAGGTTTGATGAGTTATTTGTATATAAAAATTACTTACAGATAACCAGACTTCACAAGTTGTATGTTATTCCCTGTGAAATGCAACCATCAATCACCTTACTAATTGATAGTCAACAGAAAACAGTATCCTGCCTAGGGTTTATAGGTGCCAGCTCTGCAAGTTTCCGAGTATTATTAATTGGTAGTAGAGGTTCAGTTCAGTGTATCTCTTCCCTCTCCTTTCAGCTTCAGGATAATTAATATATAATCTTAAACAAATTCTTTATTAGCAAATACAAAAGAGATGCATTGTTTTCCAACTACCTAAATAAAATGACAAAACAAATTTAAAATGGAAATATGAAAATAAGAATACCAAGCATAAAGTAGAATGCCACCAGAACTATAGATTAAATTAATAAGCTAGATCAAAAAGAATTATTCATGATAATAAAAAGTGGCATTTTTAACGAAACTATCAGTTATAAATCTTAAATCGAGAAAAATCAGAGTATTGAAGGTTATAAACTGGTGAAAGGATATTAGAATATAAGAATTAGAATTGGAATACAAGAAAGAAGAACTATATTAGAACACAGAATATAAGTAGTAAGAAAGAGGAATAAATTTAGGTAAACTATAATGTAATACTTCTATTTTTATAGGAGCAAGAAAGAAAATAGATTGAGAATTATAAAGTATACAGCAAGCTCAGTTTTTTACAAGAATTTGTCTCTTTTAAGTTGCCCATAAAATATTTTTAATAAGTGATCACATATCATCTTTAAAAAGTCAATAAATCTAGAAAGGTAAACTGTTTAATGATAGTTATATGGTATATATTATGTTCTCTGATATGATAAAACTGAATATTAGCAATAGACTAAAAATTACTTTCCAAAAGCCCTGTCAAAGACTAAAATATACTGCAAAATAATTTAATGCTCAAAAAGTAAACCAAATACAATTACGGCATATTTTTATTATAATATTTAGTGTTAACACCTATAAACCATGACAGACTAATGACTAGAGGCAAATTTTATGTCATTAAATTATTTTCACTATTAAGCAGAATAAGATATGAATGAAAATAATGTGAACTAATACATTGAAGTCTGGAAATTAGAGTAAGAACAACAAAGGTCTTGAAACCTTGAAAGAAAAACTTAATGGAGTAAGGAACTAGGAGTTTCATAAAGATTTAAGAAGACATTCAAACTATATAATAGAAAGCTAAGGATTGGTAAATGTTATTTTCTGTACTTTTTCACATAGCATTATGCATTTAAGATCCAATTTGGGGGTTTTACATTTTACTCTTCCATCAAGGCTCTGTGTAAGTGCTTCAGAGGAATGACCACCATATCTTGTTAGTGTGGGGCCAAAGTAGGCTACGCCAAGCTGGGCCACTTTGGCGTCAAGATGTTTTTGAGTTAAAAGTAATCAAAACGCAGAAGATACAGAAAAAGTTCTGTGCATTCCCCTCAACTGCCTAAATTTACATTGGAAAGGAGAGCCTCTCCCGGGAAAAGAGCTATTAACAAAGATGCTCCTTTATGTAAGAAACTTATCCATGGGGGCGCCTGGATGGCTCAGTAGGTTAAGTACCTGCCTTTGGTTCAGGTCATGATCCTAGAGTCCTGGGATCAAGTCCCTCATCAGGCTTCTTGCTCAGTGGGGACCTTGCTTCTCCCTCTTCCTGCTGCTTCCCCTGCTTGTGCTCTCTCTCTCCCTTTTTCTCTCTCTCTCTGTCAAATAAATCATTAAAAAAATAAAAATAAATAATTGTTTAAACAAGCAAAAAAAGAAACTTATTCAATACTAGGTCAAACTTCATTTTTCAGAATATCTCCTTTCAACTTCCTGCTAATGGTCCTCTCTCCTTTATATTCTCAAACCTTCCTGTTTCCTTAAGCTTGTGTAAGCTTCATGTTGCCTCATTGTCTTTGGAATCCCATGTATATGTGAATTTTCCCATAAGCGTCGAATTAACTTTGATTTTCTCCTGTTAATCTGTGTCAAGTCAATTTGATTCTAAGTCCAGGTAGAAGGAGCATAGGATAGAGGAAATTCTTCCTCCTAACATTAGTAATTCTCAGAGTGATAGATATTTACCAACTGTCTTCTTAATAAATAAGACTTTTATAAACATCTTTATACGTTCTGGTCTGGCCCTATTTGAATTTTCTGTGGCATGTACCTGGGCCTTGATTTCTACTGTATTCTTTATACTGTCAAGGACAAAATAATTTTGACTGTTATTAAGGGTGGTAAGGCAGACTTTTTTCAGGGATCTATAACAAAGGGATTTTGTCCTGGTGGGGGAGAAGTTGGGTTCAATTCTGAATACAACAACAAAAAGTAGAGGTTTCTGTACAAGAGACAGAACGTGGTCTCGGTAGGTGGAAAACTACTAAGAGGGTAGAATAATTGTTTGCTAAAGAGACCTAACCGGACTCCAGCTGGGACAGGCCAGGGTGATCAGGTGTCACCTGAGGGGGACAATGGAGGACCAGGAATTTGATCAGGTATCCTGGCTGATCAGATCTCATGGTGTGGGGTACCTGGCTGGCTCATCAGAAGATCAATTTTCTTCAGATACCATGGGCGGGAAATGAATTCTGCCTAAATTGACTCAGTGAGATTCTTGCAAAAAGTGGACTCTACAGGAAGGAAACCCAAGTCCAAGGTCAGCCTAGAGTAGCTCCCATGAACCTGAGTACAGTTTGGTCAAGAAGAGAATCTTTGTCAATACCGAGCCCAGCCAGATGGTCTCTCCTCCCAGAGATAATGATGAGGGCTTCTGCCTCCCATATCTCTGTCAGTATTTGTCATTAATCAGTTTTATGATATTTGCCAGTTTTGTGGAGATAAGAAGATATCCTTCTTTAGAAAAGGAAAAATGTTCTCTTCTTTCCTCTAAAGTTTAATAGCCGAGATGTGGGAGTGGAATTGTCAAGAGACAGATTAATAGTAGAAAAATGATCTATTCACATGTACACAGGAGCCAGCAAAAGAAGTGGCTGGCTCTCTTAATGGAAACATTTAAATACTTCAAAAAAAAAGATTTATTTATTTTACGGAGCAAGAGAGCAGAAGCAGGGAGGGGCAGAGGGAGAGGGAGAGAGAATCTCAAGCAGCCTAACACGGGGCTCAATCTTGTGACCTTGAGATCACAACCTGAGCCAAAACCTAGAGTCAGAGGCTTAACTGCACCACCCAGGGGCCCCTACCTTTAAAGACTTCTATACCTAACTCAGTAAGGGAAAGGGAGTGGAGGGAGAAATGACTTTCTTTAGGAAAGACAAAAGGGTTTTTAGAACACATGAGAAATAAGAGAATTCGTGAAAGTGTTTGTCTGTGCGGCTGTGAATGATCTTTCTATCTGCTTCATGGTCATAAAAAACTCCTGGGGTGGACATTTAGGGAAGGTTTACCTTGGTGTTTCTTCCTGGTCTCTCTTTTGGAATAGATGCTGGCCTAGAAAGGGAATTTATGGCAGTCCTCATTTCTCAGAAATTTCTGCTTTTGGTCAGATAAGGGAAGATCTGAGAAGGCTTCTTTTTGCACCTGTTCACTCTCAAGGACCATCATCTTAAAATAATTTTTATACCAACTCTGAGTGTCTGAGTAGGTCTCTGCAGTATTTGGTTGTTGTTGTGTTAAGTTGCAGTGCTCCAGTTTTCACAGAGGTTGAGCATAAATTCTTCAGCCTAGCAGGGTTTTTGGTTTTCTGGAAGGACCAAATCATATCTCCTTGCAAGGCTTGTCTATCTATGGAATTCATGTTATTCTACTCATGACCTCAAGTCCTTGAGGGGTTCAAGAAAGTTATGATTTTATAATTTGTCTAGAAGGAGAGGAGGTAGTTTCACAAGGGGAAGGTTAGTGGTAGTGGTGAAAAGTGCTATGGCAGAGAAGAATGGCTTTTTTTTTTTTTTAAGATTTTATTTATTTATTTATTTTGAGAGAGAGAGACACAGCGAGAAGGGAACTCAAGCAGGGGAAGTGAGAGAGGGAGAAGCAGGCTTCCCGTGGAGCAGAGAGTCCAGTGTGGGGCTTGATTGCAGGACTCTGGGATCATGACCTGAGCCGAAGGCAAACACTTAACGACTGAACCACCCAGGTGCCCCAAGAAGAATGGCTTCTAAATTTTTGGTTGATATGATGTGAGAGAGCAATGTTGGGAAAAGAAGTGAATGAAGGCCAGAATGCAGGGAGAATATTATAATTGTGGAGACAAAATGGTTATAATTCAAAGGATAGAACAGAAGTCACAGTGAAGATACATATACTTAGTTTCTTATTCTTTCCCTTAATATGAAAGCTCATTGGTGTATATATAGGCTGTCATATATGATGTGTAACATTGGAGTTTGGGAAAGAATGGTCAAGAAAGAATTCTTGAGATGTCTTTGTTGAGAAAGAAGAGTTTTATTGAAGCATGGGGACAGGACCCATGGACAGAAAGAGCTGCTCTGGGATTGTGAGGAGTGAGAGGCTATATACTTTCAAGTTGGGAGGGTGTTAGGGGTAATGTAAGACTCTTAAGGATTTGGAAGAAGGCTTCCAGGACCTTGAGGGGCTAGCTGCTATTAGGAGAAGATAACTTACTAATGTCTAGTAAAACCTTAGTCATGAGACCCTTCAGATATATATTAGTGGGCTGTAAGCTTGCAGGGTGATTGTTAACATATATCTTGGGGGAGGAGTAGAATAAAGGAAGTTTCCAAACAAAATTCCAAAGGGATTTTTTTATAGGATCCTGGAGGTTGGGCTAATGTCAAGCTAAGGTTGCCTTTTGCCTTTAGCAAAGTATTAACTTTGAGGCGTCTAAGCTTCTTGAGGAAAGTCACTCTGCCTGTCCTAAGTACTTGATGATGGACTGTAAGTTCTAAGGAAGTTTAATTTTTTCTATATTTCTTTTGCCTTTGTTCCCCACATCAGTATATATAGTGGGTAAGAGCCTGAATGTGAAACCTGACTGCCTGGTTTTGGGTAATGACTCTCCTTCCTCTCAGCCATGTTATCTTGGGCCAATTTCTTCTCTGTGCATTAGTACCTCATCTTAAAATATGGAAGTGAATACTACTGCCTCTCAGGATTGTTGTGAAAATTAAATGAGTTTACTCTAAGATAAGTCACTGCATTTAAATACATATAAGCTGTCTGCCACTCACTTTATCTTCCAAAGCAATCATATCTCCAGTCCCCCCTGACCCCACACTGTTTTAATGTAAAACAGAGGAGTGGCTTTCCCAGGGTAACCCAACATTACATATCAGAGACTGGACTGGAAACTTTGTGCTCTTTAGCTCCAGAAAACTGATTCCTTTCTATGCAGTTTTGCTACGGTCACTCTTTGATACTTTTCAATATCTTTAAAATTAAGGAATTTCTTGATTATGTTCTTCTTCTTATTATTTTTTTTATTTTTTTGAAATTTTAATAGTTTATTTAAAAAAACTTTTTTTTTTAAATTTTAAAATTTTTAAATAAACATATAGTGTATTATTAGCCCCAAGGGTACAGGTCTGTGAATCGCCAGGTTCTTATTATTTTTAAATTTAAATCCTTTAAATTATTTTTTAACTTAAATCCTTTAAAATTAAGGAATTTCTTAATTATGTTCTGTATTTACTTAATTATGTTCTGTGATTAAGATGCTTGTATAATACAACATGAATTTACAAAATGCATGGGTTCTTATGAGATTTAATTTCCTATGGCAATTCACTCTTGTACTTTATATGTCTAACCATATGCTTATATAAGGCAAATCTTTTTTTTTTTTTCAAAATAAAAGGAAATATAAGTGGTTTAATGTTTTAATCACGACTCCTATTTGAACTTAAAGTCATCTTTTTATATCTTGTTCATATCCTACATTCCGTAAGAGGAAATTCAGGTAATCTAACCTGTACACAAAGAAAATAATTTGCGGACTTAACCAGCATCCAACAGTTAATATCCCTAAAATACATAGCACAGAAGCCTTCTCTTCATGTTATGCTTATGGTAGGTTTATTGGCTGCTTTTCTGTAAGACATATTTTCTTTTGCTCTATACTAAAAAATTTTAAAATCATCTACTTATGAAATTAGCTGTAAATAGACCTAGTTTAAATTCTGCATCACATAACCATAAAATAGGTATATTTTGATTAAAGAAAAGATTAAAACTCAGCATAAAACTAAGCTAATTACTACTATGGCTGTGAATATATGTGATTTATAGTAGATATTCAAATGAGGAGTTTTAAACTGATCAGAATTCGAAGTTTTCATTCCATCTTTATTATACTCCGCTCTAGAACTCTCCTATGGCAATATGGTAGTGATAGCATGTGAGTGAATAAATTTTGAAATAAGAAGTCAACATTTATCTTGTAAATACTGTGTCATCAACAATCATTAAATCCTTTCTTGATATAATGACCTTAGTGACTCCTCTTTTTAAATACTCAAATTTAGCCCTTGACCTTTTGCACCTATAGGCTGAAAACCTACAGTTAAATAATTATATGTAGTAAAATGAGTTCAATCCATCAAATCAATTTTTAAAATTTTTTTAAAATATTTATTTATTTGTCAGAGAGAAGGAGAGAGAGAGAGAGCACACAAGCAGGCAGAGAGGCAGGCAGAGGCAGAAAGAGAAAAAGGCTCCCCGCTGAGCAAGGAGCCCATGCGGGACTCGATTCCAGGATCCCAGGATCATGACCTGAGTTGAAGGCAGTGGCTCAACCCACTGAGCCACCCAGGCGTCCCCATCAAATCAATTTTAAAAGAGAAACAATAAATGCAAGGCTGATTAAACTTAACACACTGGGTACTACTATTTGAGTAGTGATTTATCAAAGAAAGAAAAAGAAATAATGATAAAATGAATCAAAACACAGAAGCACAGTTTCCTAGGTCATTCTTTTAAACTTCACTATATAGTTTACACATTTTTTTTTTTTTTTGGAGTAAATAGCCAGCTGAATTAGAGTCCAGAGTGATTCCAAGAGCATTTATTATCATGGTTTATTAAGAGATAATACTTATCATAGTATGGGATAGTAGAATGTGCCACCCAAATATGACACTTTGGCGTAAGAACCCTTTTCTATTTGCCTAAAAGTGGGATATAAATTTGTAAAGGTGTCCCCTTCCCCTATCAGGCATTCCCTCCCCTATCTACCAGAGAAAAACTCTAGACGCCTAGAAGCTCAGAGACAACATCAAAGGAAACTATATAACAAACTTGGCTAAAACTAGCCCTTAATTACCATTAGTTTCCCCCCATATATTTGTCTTCCCACAATTTGCTGCCTGTAGAAGATCAAAGTCCTTTTTCTTTGTTTTGTTACTGCTTTAAAAACATATGGTGTTCTTGTTTTGTTTTATTAAGATGCTTGTGTAAGTCCAGCTTCTAACTACCCATTTGCATTACTCATTATTGAGCTTTCCAAGTGCATGTGGGCATGTGCTAATAAACTTCTATTTTTTTTTTTCTCTTGTTACTCTATTGTCAGTCTAATTTACAGGACCCCAGCAACAGAACCTATGATAGGTGGCAACGTTTTTTTTTTTTTTTTCTCTTCTTTACAGTAGAATGACAATACAAAAAAGGTTGGGATTAGTAAATTTATGGATTTAATTTAGATTTTTATGGAAGGAGGAGGAGCAGACACTCCACCTCCAGCAAAGAGGCTGAAATAAAGGGAAGAAATATAAAATTAGATAACAATTTTAAAAAGTGAGTAAAACATCCTAAGTGATGATTCTTTGAAGGAGTCATAAAGTAGACACACCCACGGAATTGACGAGCTGAAAACAAGGAAAGGGAAAATGCAAGTAAACCAAGTGGAGGATTCATCAGTTCATTTATTTACTCAGACAGTCATGTGTTGAGACTTGCACTGTGCTAGCCTCTCTTCTCTGGAGTGGGCACAGAGCCACAGCAATGTTCATTTGAGTGCACT
>NW_022631152.1:2414508-2553274 GCF_010015895.1 Lontra canadensis | reverse complement strand
TTCAATTTTCATACAATTCAATTTTCAATGGACTCTGTTTACCAAGTTTTTCCCTCATATCAGGCCCTGTGGCAGGCTGGCCCCCACCCTGCTTGAGAATGTGCAGTGTGATAAGGGCAAAAGTAGAAGTAGTACAAAGTGGTTCTGGAATATTCAGAGGAGGTTTTTTTTTTTTAAATTTTATTTATTTACTTCAGAGAAAGAGGATGAGAGGGGAGAGGGTCAGATCAGACCCCCCACTGAGCAGGGAGCCCTGAGTAGGACTCAATCCTGGGACTCCAGGATCATGACCTGAGCCGAAGGCAGTCGCTTAACCAACTGAGCCACCCAGGCACCCAAGAGGAGGAGTTTAAAGAAGCCTGCATGGACAAGGTGATGTGAGCTGGACCATGAGAGGTAAAGAAAGGTTTGACACCCAGGGAAGAGAAGAAGAACCATTTCAGGAAAATGGAATAGCATATACAAAGACACAGAGGCCCAAAAGAGCAAGGTGTGTTTGAAGAATGATGTGGCCTTAACTTACTTTGAAATAGCTTGAGTGTAGGGCTCACTGGGGATGTGGCAAGAGATGCAACTGGAAAGTTAGTCAGAACCAGATTGCAAAGGGCCTTGAAAAATGTGCATGACTTCATGAAGTTCTGAGTTATCATTGAGCCTGGAGTTCAATGATTTACGGCAGATAATCTGAGAGTGGGGAAATGGGTGAGGATATAAATGAAACAAGATGGCCAAAGAGTTGATGAGTGTTGAAGATGCATGCTGGCTCACATGGCACGCACTGACCCATTCTCTCTCTCTACCAATACATATGTTTGGAGATTTTCACAGTAGAAATTTGAAACAAACAAAAAAAAAGGTCATCTTACACAAGGTCATTTTTTGGTATAAAATAAGATTGGAGGGTTTTTGTTGTTATTGTCACTGTTAACAGCATTGCTGAGTTTAAAAAAAAAGTTATAGATTAGTAAACTATGGTTGCATCTATGATGAGTAGGGCGATACTCAGAAAACTGGGAACCACGATACTAGTCAAGTCTACCCTCTAGGTGAAAGAATTAAGGGCACTATTTTTTTGTTTTTCTGTACTATGTGAATGTTATATATCAATTTGTAATGTTCATAAATTATAAGAACAGATTTTTACTTAGCAAAAAAGTTAAAAATCCAATTATAAAAGAATAGATAATGTCCACATGTGAACTACTAAAAACAGTATTTAGGAAGAGAATATGTTAATATATGGAAATTATTTTCCTGTAATGCCAACAAGAAAAAAGAATATAAATCCATAATAATTATTATTATAGGGCACCTGGCTGGTTCAGTGGTTTAAGCCTCTGTCTTCAGCTCAAGTCATGATCTCAGGGTCCTGGGATCAAGCCCCACATCAGGCTCTCTGCTCGGCGGGGAGCCTGCTTCCATCTCTGTCTCTGCCAGCCTCTCTGCCTACTTGTGGCCTCTCTCTCTCTCTGTCAAATAAATAAATAAAATCTTTTAAAAAAATTTATTTATTTGACAGACAGAGATCACAAGTAGACAGAGAGGCAGGCAGAGAGAGAGGGGAAAGCAGGCTCCCCACTGAGCAGAGGGATCATGACCTGAGCTGAAGGCAGAAGCTTTAACCCACTGAGCCACCCAGGCGCCCCTAAATAAATAAAATCTTAAAAAAAAATTGTTACTATAATTATATGTAAGGAAAATGTATACACAGGTGAAAAGAAATTGGAATGACATTACCAAACTACCAACAATGGCTATACTCAGGCAATGGGACTGTTATTAATTTATACCACACCCCATTTTTCTTTACTAAGCACATATCATTTCTATAATTTTTTAAAATGTAAAAACAAAAAGAAAACTTCACATCCTTCTTTGAACTTTTTGGCACCAGAAAAAAAATATAACCAAGGGATAAGCGACAGAGCATAAAACAGAAGAACCCTTTAGGATAATTGTTAAATATGAAATTTTTTTCCTTTTTCCAGTTTTGGCTAATTGGCATATCCCATCTTAGGGGAGTTTGAGAAGTACAGACTTCTAACAGACAAACTTAAATGCAGATGTGCAATAATAGAAAACACACCTGCTTTTCAAGTATTCATGGAAAAGTCACAAAACTTGACAAAAAGTTCAAAAGTTCCAAAACATAGGGGTGCCTGGGTGGCTCAGTGGGTTAAGCCTCTGCCTTCGGCTCAGGTCATTATCTCAGAGTCCTAGGACTGAGCCCCACAGCAGGTTCTCTGCTTGGTGGGGAGCCTGCTTTCCCCTCTCTCTCTCTGCCTGCTGCTCTGCCTACTTGCGATCTCTATCTCTCTGTCAAATAAATAAATAAAATTTTTTTAAAAGTTCCAAAACATAGAAATAATACAAAAAAACATTTTTACCGCATATTACCGGAATAATGCTAGAAATATCAAAAT
Source organism: Lontra canadensis (assembly GCF_010015895.1). Lineage (NCBI taxonomy): Eukaryota > Metazoa > Chordata > Mammalia > Carnivora > Mustelidae > Lontra > Lontra canadensis. The sequence goes on along the minus strand of NW_022631152.1, from coordinate 2,550,851 downwards.
TTTAAAAATCAAAAGCCCTTTCACATAGAAATTTAAAAGAAAAACTATGAAACAGTCTTTGTATAAAAAAACTACACAAAATGAAACTGAAGAATCTCTAAGGCTGTTCTGAAGAAAAATGTTACATTTGAGATTTGTGATATATAATAATCACATGAAAATTCACAGTCTTAAATTCACATAAAATGATGCAGTGAATATAAATGAATTAAATTCTCAACTCAAAAGGCTAGAAAAAGCCAAGCTGACTCAAAAGAAAGCACAAGGAACAAATACTAAAGATTAAAACAGAAATCAGGGGTGTCTGGGTGGCTCGGTTGTTGAGCATCTGCCTTTGGCTCAGGTCATGATCTCAGGGTCCGGGAATGGAGCCCTGTGTGGGGCTCCCTGCTTGGCAGGAAGTCTGCTTCCCCCTCTCCACTTCCCCTGCTTGTGTTCCCTCTCTCGCTGTTTCTCTCTCTGTCAAATAAATAAATAAAATCTTTAAAAAAACAACAACAACAACACAGAAATCAGTGGGATATAATATAGTCACGTCATTAAAACTTCTTAGGAAAAAAAATCAATGGAAGAGATATAGCCAGCTTCTGAAATAGGAAATTTAAGAATTTCTATGTAATGGAGAAACATGAGAGGCATTCCTTCTAAAGTCAGGAACAAGGTAAGGGTGCCATTGTCCCCACTACTATTTAACAGTGTGTTGAAAATATTAGCCGATTCAGTCAGGCAAGAGAAAACAATTAGAATTAAGAAATGGAAAATGCAAAAAAAAAAAAAAAAAAAAAAAGAAAGAAATGGAAAGTGCATAGAACTACGTGCAGATATCATAAGCATAAGGCCCATGAGAATCAATGCTAAAACAAAGAAATAATAAAAGAATTCCTTAACATAGTAGAATATAAAACTGGCATTTAAAAATCAGTAGCCAACTGCCAGTCAGCTGATTGGTACCCATGGTCAAGAAGATGAGGAGCTGGCACTAGAATGTAAATCAACTAGATCACAGGGTGCCTGGGTGGTTCAGTGGGTTAAAACCCCTGCCTTCAGCTCAGGTCATGATCCCAGCAAGTCCTGCATTGGGCTCTCTGCTCAGCGGGGAGCCTGCTTCCCCCTCTCCCTCTGCCTGCCTCTCTGCCTGCTTGTGATCTCTCGCTGCCAAATAAATAGAATTTTTAAAAAAATCAACTAGATCACCAAGCACACTATTTAACTGGCAATTTTTTAAAAAGAAAAACATCTTAGCTTCTGAAGAAAATTACGGGTTGATTTACATGACATTAGGAGTAGCAGCTGGATAAAGCAAATAAGTAAATATATCATCAATAAAAACTCCTATTTTCACTATAAGAAGAAAGATATAAAATAGAGTATGGAAAAATTTTGTAATGCTTAAGTTTGAATTAGAACTAGCAGTATTAAGTTATAACTTAAATGTATTTAATATATATTTAATTTATATTAATTTAAACATATTTTAATATATGTTAAATGTTATATATAATAAATGTTATATAAATAAATATAAAATAAAATAAATGTTAAATATGTTAAAACATAATTTAAACATATATATGTTTCTTAACATGTCATCACAATAACAATAAGCACACCTGGTACTTAGTAGTTTTTGCAAAAGAATGAAACTGGATGACTTTTTAATACCATAAACAATAAAAAATTTCATAATGGATCAAAGACTTAAATGTGGGACCTGAAACCATAAAATTCCTGAAGAAAACATAGGCAGTAATTTCTTTTCATTGGCCATAGAAACTTTTTTTTTTCATAGAAACATTTTTCTAGGGCACCTGGGTCACTCAGTCAGTTAAGTGTCTGCCTGTGGCTCAGGTCATGATGTCAGAGTCCTGGGAAAGAGGCCCGCACCAGGCTTCCTGTAGGGAGCCTGCTTCTACCTCTCCCCCACTTGTACTCCCTCTGTCAAATAAATAAATAAAAAATCTTGAAACAAAACAAAACAAAACAATTTCCTAGTTAGGTTTCCTGAGGCAGGGAAACAAAAGCAATATCAAACTGTTGGGACTACACCAAAATAAAAAGCTTTTGAACAGTAAAGAAACCCATCAACAAAACAAAAAGCCTATATGGGAGAAGATACTTGCAAATGATGTTATCTAATGAGGGCTTAATATCCAAACTATATAAAGAACTTACACAAATTAACAGCAAAACCCCTAAATAATTAAATTAAAATTAGGTAGAGGTCCTGAATAGACATTTTTCCAAAGAAAACATAGAGTTGGGCAGCACACACATGAAAAGATGCTCAACATCACTCATCATCAGGAAAATGCATATCAAAACCACAATGAGATATCACCTCACGCCTGTCAGAATGGCTAAAGTTAACAACACAAGAAATAATAAGTGTTGGAGAGTATGTGGAGAAAAAGGAATCCTACTGCACTGTTGGTAGGAATGCAAACTGGTGCAGCCACTGTGGAAATGGAGGTTCCTCAAAAAATTAAAAATGGAATTACCATATGATCCAGTAATTCCACTACTGGATACTTATCTGAAGAAAACAAAAACATTAATTTGAAAAGATATGTGCACTCCTATGTTTACTGCAGCATTACTTATAATAGCCAATATATGGAAGCAACCCAAGTGTCCTTCGATAGGTTATTGATGAACACACACACACACCCGCACACACACACACAGAGGAATATTCCTCAGCCATAAAAAAAGAAAAGATCTTCCATTTCCTACAGAGTATAATGCTAAGTGAAATAACTCAGATGGAGAGAGATAGATACCATGTGATTTCACTCATATGCGGAACCTAAGAAACAAACATATGAGCAAAAAAAAAAAAGACAAAAAAAACAGACTCTTAAATACAAAGAACAAACTGGTGGTTGCCAGAGGGGAGATGGCTGGAGGCATGGGTGAAGTAAATAAAAGGGATTAAGAGTACACTTATTATGATGAGCACTGAGTAATGTACAGAACTGTTGAATCATTATACTGTACACCTACACTAATATAGCACTGTATGCTAATTATACGTCAATATAAAAAATTAAAAAAATAAAAAGCAGAAAAAAAAATATATATTTCTTAATCCTGTCTAATGTCACTAGAATAACAATGAGCACACCTAGTACCAAGATCTTTGTGGTTTCTAAATATCATACCCCACCAAAAGAAACTAGAGCTCTGCAGAGAAATGGCTAATACCAGGTCTTAGAAGGGAAATTCCAAGATGTCTCTGAGATCATATGCCAAGAATCAAGTCAGTGTTCAAACACTGATGGAGCCATATCAAAAAGAATCAAGGACAACTTGAAGTCAATCCTACTTGACAAATCTGGGATAATTTGAGGATAAGAATGAATAATTATTAGAGTTAAAAAAGAATTTCATCAAGGTGTCAGGATACAAAATCAATATATAAAAATCAATTGTATATCTACACACTAGCAATGAACAATCTGAAAATATTAAGGAAACAGTTCCATTTACAATTGCATCAAAAGAACAAAACACTGAGGAATAAAAATTTTAAAAGTGTACAAGACTTATACAGTAAAAATTACAAAATATCAGGGCGCCTGGATATCTTGGCCAATTGAGCATCGCACTCTTGATTTGGGCTCAGGTCATGATCTCAGGGTCATGAGATCTAGCTCTGCATCAGGCTCTATGCTCAGTGGGGAGTCTGCTTGAGATTTTCTCTCCCTCTACCCCTCCCCTCACTCATGCTTGCTTTCTCACTTCTCTCTCAAAATAAGTAATCTTTTTTAAAAATCACAAAATATCACTGAAAGAAATTGAAGAAAAATTAAATAGAAACACATCACATGTTCATGGATTAGAAGACTATATATTGTTAAGATGACAATATTCCCCAAATGTATCTACACATCAAACCACAAACCCTATCAAAATCCCACCTGTCTTTTTCGCAAAATTTGACAAGGACAAGCTGATTCTAAAATACACATGGAGGGGCACCTAGGTGGCTCAAAGGGTTAAGCCTCTGCCTTCAGCTCTGGTCACGGTCTCAGGGTCCTGGGATTGAGTCCCACATTGGGCTCTCTTCTCAGCAGGGAGCCTGCTTCCTCCTCTCTCTCTCTCTGCTTGCCTCTCTGCCTACTTGTGATCTCTGTCAAATAAATAAATAAAATCTTTAAAAAATAAAATAAAATAAAATACACATGGAGAGGTGCCTGGGTGGCTCAGTTGGTTGAGCTCCCAACTCTTGACTTTGGCTCAGGTCATGATTTCAGAGTCCCGGGACAGAGCCCTACATCAGGCTCCATGCTGGGCGTGGAGCCTGCTTGAGATTTTCTCTCTTCCTCTTCCTCCCCCTCTGCCCCTCTTCCCCTGTTCTCACTCTAATAAATAAATAAATCTTTAAAAATACAGTACAATAAAATAAAAATAAATAAAATATAAAATATATCTGGAAATGCAAGGGACCCAGAAGAGTGAAAACATTCTTGAAAGATAACAGATTTGGAGAACTCACATTTTCTATTTCAAAAGGTATGACAAAGCTACAGTAATCAATACTGTGCAGTACTAGCATAAGGATAGATGTATAGATCAATGAGACAGAATTAAGAACCCAGAAATAAACTATGTATGTAAGTCCAGTTGATTTTCAACCAAATAATGAAGACAACTCAGTGGATAAAGAATAGTCATTCCAACTAAACGTGCTGGGACATCTGTATATCATGCAAAAGAATTACTGGACCTCCTACCTCACACCATATACAAAAATTAACTCAAATTAGATCAAGGACCTAAACATAAGAACTATAAAATTCTTGTAAGACAATATAGATGTAAGTTTTTGTGACTATGGATTAAGGAATGGTTTCTTAAATATGACACCAAAAATACAACAAAAGAAAAAGTAGGCAAATTGGACTTCATCAAAATAAAAAAACTGGGGGGTACCTGGGTGGATCAGTCAGTTAAGCATCTGACATCAGCTCAGATAATGATCTCAAGGTCCTGGGATGGAACCCTGTGTTGGGCAACTGTTCAGTGGGAAGTCTGCTTCTCCTCTCCCTCTGCCCCTTCCCCTGCTCATACTCTCTTTCTCTCTCTCAAATAAATAAAATCTTTTTAAAAAATTAAAAACTTTTGTATTTCAAAAGTGAAAAACCAGGGTACCTGGGTGGCTCAGTGGGTTAAAGCCTCTGCCTTTGGCTCAGGTCATGATACCAGGGTTCTGGGATTGAGCCCCACAGCGAGCTCTCTGCTTGGCGGTGAGCCTGCTTCCACCTCTCTCTCTCTCTCTCTCTCTCTCTCTCTGCCTGCCTCTCTGCCTACTTGTGGTCACTGCCTGTCAAATAAATAAATAAAATCTTTTTTTAAAAAAAGTGAAAAACCTACAAAATGGAGAAAATACTGCAAATTTTAGATCTGAAAAGAGTCTAGTATACAGTATAAATAAAAAAAACTCTTAAAACACAACAATAAAAAAATAATCCAGTTTTTAAATGCACAAAGGATTTAAATAAATATTTCTCCAAAAAAGATATACAAATGACCAATAATGAAATATGAAAAGATGCTTGACATCACTAGGAAAATGTAAATCAAAATCACAACAGGATACCACTTCACATCCACAAGGATGGCTATAATCAAAAGGACACAACAGCAAGTGTTGACAAAGATGTGAAAAAACTGGAACTCACATTCATTGCTGGTGGGAATGTAAAGTAGTGAAACCCCTTTGGGAAATAGTTTGGCTGTTCCTCAAAAAGTTAAACATAGGGTTACCATATGACCCAGTAAGTTGACTCTTAGCTATATATTCAAGAGAATTAATAATATATGTGTCCACAAAAACTTGTACACAAATGTTCATGCAGCATTATTCATAATGGCCAAAAAGTGGAAAAACACAAGTGTTCATCAGTTGATGAATGAATAAACAAAATGTTGTATATCCACACAATACAATACTACTCAGCTACAAAAAGGAATGAGGTATTGATCTATGCTACAAAATGGATGAACCTTGAAAACATTATACTAAGTGAAAAAGCCAATCACAAAAGGCCACTTGTATGATTCCATTTATATGAAATGTCCAGAATTGGCAAATCCATGGATAGAATGTATAAAAGTTGTTGCCAGAAGCTGGAGAGAGGAATTGAGAGATCAATAATTAGTCAATACTTTTTTAAACTTGAGATTTCCCCCAACTTAGTATTTAGAAAAATTTCTGTCTACAGAAAAGTTAAAAGAATACTACCCTTGGTCCCTTTCACCCAGTGGCAGCAACTATAAACATTTTGTGCCACATTTGCTTGATAATTGAAAGTCAGCTTGCCTGGATATAATATCTGTAGTTCACAATTTCTTTCCTTGACAATGTGGCTCCATTGTTGTTTTGCTTTGTATTTGAATCACTTGGTCTTTTTGTCCAGAGGCTGAGAGGTGTTTTCCCAGATATAGTAGAATGTCTTAAAGTTCACTATACTGAGTCAGTTCTCACAGCTCCACAGTGTACGTTTTTTAATATGTAGATTCAGGGTTTATCTTTTGTAAGTTTTTGTAAGATTATAGCTTTAAACATTGGTTTTATGTTTTTTTTTTCTTACATAATTCAGTTATAGGTGTGTTAGATCTTCTTTGTCTTCTATAGCTATTATTTTCTGAGCTTTTTACTTTTTATTTTAATTCTGTGGCAAATTTTCATTTCATGTTCCTACGTCTATTTTGCATGCTTTGTTTAATCGTTTCTTTTTTGTGTACCTTGCAGTTTAGTCTTAATTTGGGGGACCATTATCTTTTCCTTCACTCACTTTTTTGTGTTCAGGCAATTCTTATTTCACAAATTTTTGTTTTGTGCCCACTTTTTTTCTGCACTTGTGAATTTCTGATTTGTGGTGTTTTTTCATGTCTGTTATTATGGGACCATATTTGACTCATATTGGAGAGTTGTGGTGGTTTTTTCTGCCTCAAGGTTGGGTCTTGAGTATTTTCATAGGCTGAAGAAGTTTTAATCTATTCCTTTCAAAAGTAACTTTGTGTGGATGTTGTCTGCCTTCTTTTCTTGATTTTTAAGACTTCAGATTTTCCTGTATCAGGTGTTTCTACAGATGGGATTGAAGGAGTTGAGTGGCTTACCAGTTTTCTTAGTTCAAGAGTGCCTTCTTCAGTTGGTACAGTGAAATGCAATTTCTTTAATAAGGAGCACCTTTTGGGGGCAGGGGAGGAGTGTTAAGGAGAGTTTAGTATGTTAGCTGTCATGAAACTCTTACTTCTGTAGAAACCCAAATTTCCACCAACTTCTTTTTCTTTCTTTTCTTTTTATTTTGTCCACCAACTTCTTTCTTCTTCCCTCTTCATCACCAGATCTCTAAGAGTTGCCACCTCCTTTCAAGTTCCTTTGTTGTTTCCCAGAAGCCATGCCCTTTCAGTGCTTTTCCCAAATATTTCCTGCCTACCTCTCCACTTCCACACGGGCTCCCCTGCTGGTGCTACTGATTTCAGATATGTATTTTCCCACTCAAATGAAATAGGAGTTTGCAGTCTTCTATTTCCTGACTATGTAGTAGATATAATTGTGTTGTGTGGTGAGTTAATTGTGGCTTTATTTGCTGTCCTTGGCCTCTGGTTTTTGTTAAGATGTGTAGAAAGATTAAGGTTTAGACATCTGCCATTTATCTTCAACGAGTTTAGCTACCTAACCTCAAATGCCAACATTTATAAATTTTTAGGTGAGACTTTCATGAGCATTAGATTATTGGGCTGTTTGTTTTTTTGGTTGGGTTTTTTTTTGGGGGGGGGGCTTCAAATAGGAAAAATGCATAAGTTTTTATTAATTTTTAATTTTTTTTAAAGATTTTATTTATTTATTTGACAGAGAGATCACAGGTAGGCAGAGAGGCAGGCAGAGAGAGAAGGGAAGCAGGCTCCCCGCAGAGAGCTTGATGCAGGGCTCGATCCCAGGACCCTGGGATCACTACCCGAGCCGAAGACAGAGGCTTTAACCCACTGAGCCACCCAGACACCCCCGTACGTTTTTATATAGATAACACGTAGATGGTTCATTCAAGTCTCTAAGCAATTTTAGCCTGCACCCCCTTCTCTGACCCTGTCACATTGACAAAATGTTTCCATAATGTGGTGGGTGCGTATGATCGGTGTCCGGGATAGTTGTTATGTCTGGGGACCAACGTGTCCAGAGTAGTCTGATGTGGTTTAAGTGTATCCAGGATGGTTGATGTCTATGACATAGTGGATCTAGAGTGGTCAGTGTAGGTGGGCCATTCCTGCCACAGGAGTGGCTGATCTGTCCTGATTTAAAGATGATCAATTCATTTTTTATTACTGATTTTTCCTTGTCAAGAAACCTTTTTTCTTTTCTCAGGCACTGAAATGGGGATATGCAAAGTGTCAACTCCTGATGGACTATGGAATCTAATCTTTCCATAGGAGGCCTTCTAGACTTGTTAAAGAATACATAGAATTCTGGCTAGGAAAAGAGCTGGCCACTGGAGACTCAACACAACTCAAGTCCTAGCCACCTCCAAGCGGCAGGTCTGTCCACCCTGACTCCTGGAATTCCTGCCCAAAGCCAAAGGTGCCTTGGTTGCAGAGCCCTTAATGTGGTCCCTTGGTGTCTTTGGGCAGTGAGAGTCAGAATGAGGAAAAACAACTGAGTAGTAAGTGGAGTAGAGCTGAAGTCTTCATCTACCACTTACTGCGTGAATGGTCTTGACAAATAACCTCATTTGTCTGAACCTCAGCTTCATTACTTGTAGCTGGTATACAATGCTTGGCCTATTGCCTGGCACCACAGAGCAAACCCTCAATAAATTTTAGCACCTTCTATCATATATGCATATATACATGCATATATACATGCACATATATATATATGTATATACACATATAATTCTATTACACACACGTAGTATATATACATATATACACACATACACACACACTTAATTATTAGATGCTTGAATATTCACTGGCTGCAAAGAATAAGGGAAAAATCACTCAGTGGAACTCAAGGGGTAAAAATAAACCTCGATTCATTGGAATAGGTGGTGTTCTCTGACAGAGCAGAATTCTACAAAACTACACACCTTTTTTGTTAATCTAGGTTAGAAAATCCTCACCTTCATACTTTTGCCTTTACAAATCATACCTCCTGGGGCGCCTGGGTGGCTCAGTTGGTTTAAGCTTCCGTCTTCAGCTCAGGTCATGATCTCATGGTCCTGGGATCGAGTTCCGCATTGGGCTCTCTGCTCAGCAGGGAGCCTGCTTCCTCCTCTCACTCTCTCTGCCTGCCTCTCTGCCTACTTGTGATCTCTGTCAAATAAATAAATAAAATCTTAAAAAAAAAAAACCAAATCGTACCTCCTTACTTCATAGACGTCTATCCAGCCACTAAGATCATCATTCCTAAACTCCTATGCACCTCTAAGCCAGAGTCCCAAATTGACTTAATGTGCTACTTGACCCGTGGAATTTTAATTTAAATTGTAAATATTTAAAAGTAATATTTTACATGAAAACATCAATTTCTGGCTTAACAAATTGAATCATTGGGCAGCATTGGGTCAGCAAGTCCAATGTGGTGCCAACTGTTCAGAGCTGAGCAACAGGGACTCCCCTTTGAGAAAAAAAACAGTACGAGGCAGTCTTCACAGCGTCTGCCCCTCCCCACAGCCTTATACACAGCCCCATTTCATTGTTGCTCCCCTGGAGACATTTAATTCTTCTTTACTCCTGTTATAATCCAGCTTCCCTCTTTGTTGAGCTCTACCACATCTTAGTTCAGACCTGTAGTACAATTTTATCAAGTAATTGTGATGAGTCACTTTCTGGCATAGTCTACTGTCTACTGCAGACAAAGTTAAGACTAGGCCACACAACTTCCCAATACAGCCCGATCTTATCTTTATCTCACCAGTGCTGCCTCATACCTTTCTGGCTTCCACAAGGCATAGATGCTCATACTGCCTACGTATCATTCCCTTGGTTTGGGTTCCCTCTTCCCTGCATCACTCAGCTCAAGTATTAGCCCTTACTTGGTCTAGCTGGCTAGCCAAGAAAGTCACTACTTCTGTATTCTCTCACTTATAATTGAGTTATTAATTTCAACAGTTATGTATAGTTATATTTCCATCTCCTCCAGGAGACTGAGGAAGTCAAGGGCAAAAACTGGGTCTTACTCATCTTTGCATTCCCACAGTCTAATAGTGCTTGGTAAGAGAATGAGAAGTGTAACTGGATGACACAGTGTTAGGCCCATTTTCTATCAGTCAGCTTGGACTAAGCTATGCTGTTGTACCAAACTCCACCCAAGTCCCAGTGGATGATAAAAACAAAGGTTTATTTTTCATGCACACTATTACTCCATCATGGATTAATTCTGCTCAACATCCATTTTAGGATCCCAGTTGAAAGAAGAGCCCTAGGAGACTGACAGTCTCACTGGAAAGGGAAAGACTGGTGACCATGCTTTGGCTCCTAAGGCTTCTGCTCCGAAGTGGCACACTTCGTTTTTGCTCACATTTCAGAGGCTAAAGCAAATCAGTATGCCCAGGCATAAAGCCAATGGGGCAGAAATGTAAAATTCTCTTGAAGGGTGAATGCCTTTAACTTTGATATAATCTACCACATTGCCCTCATATCCGAGTTCACCTTCCAGCAGCATGGAAGCCTGTGGAAACTTCCTCAGGCTCCTACATCAGGTGGCTTTTGAACCCAGCTAGTGGGAAGCCTGTGCAGGAGACAGGAGAATGTGAGGTTGGGAGATGCCAGGGCACCTTCCATACCCCCTACTGTAGGGAGGCTTCTGCAGAGGCTCTATTTCCTCCATGACTCCAGCTTCCACTAGCCAGGGCTGCTGACTTTTCTATTTCTGTGGAGTGGTCCTGGACACCATGACCTTAGACTCAAACACTCAGATCTAATTTCCTGTTCTGCAAAATGGAGGGGGAATTAACTCACATCATTCAGCTATCTCAAGAACAAAACTAAAAAAATGTTTATGAAAATACATAACGAATAAACTGTTAGACAAATAAGGTGCTTGAGTGTCTCTGAAGTGAGGCAACGTGGTGTTGCAATAAAGAAAATGAGAGTGGGGTCTCAGGGTTACGTTCATGATCTTGCTCTGCCACCAACTGTCACCTCAGGCAGGCGACATGGTGTTCTCTTTCTCCTCATCTGCCAAATGAAGGTAACACCATTGATGATGAAGTGGTTGCAGAATGGCATAAAGAAGATCTCTGAAGATGTATACTCTCAAGAAGTGTAAAAAGCTACACAAATTCACTAGTTATAAGCAGAAAAAAAAAACTTTATTTCTCTCAAATTATAAAGGAGGAATCAATCTTCAAGCAAGATAATCAAAATAGTCAATAACACAATTTAACAGTTAGGAGAGCATGTACAGATTAGACTACAGGTCTAAATACTTTGAATTAAGCGCATACACCCAAATCAGGAGGGCTGACAGCTTTCGCACTGAGGAGATGCAGTGACTCATCGTAAACACACAACTTCTGGGAAACTGGAGCGGACTTTTCACAGGACAGTAAACCAAAGCAACACGCTGTCATTGGCTTAGAGAACAGATATGAGCTTCAGAGGAGTCACAGTGAAATGCCATTGTAATGCAACAATTTCCCCAGAGATCTGTTCGTCTCAGAAACAGGAATATATAAAAATCAGTAGTACAAATTCTCATAAAACTAGAAAAGCCCTCTGAGCCCTAACACCTTGAAGCTTACATAAGCACTGAGGTTTTTTTTCTTCCCTTTACTCTTCTCTAAATTAAATACAAAACAGTTTTTTATTTAGTACATTTCCGACTTTACAGCCAGTTTCAAAACGAAAAAGGTTTTATGAAATGGAATTAGACACACACCAACCCCAGGCAGAATCTCAAGGTGCAACGCTCCTCGGCGAAGTTTTAAAGAGGAAACCTTTTATGTCCACAGAATGATGCTGTTTCCTGGAATAGCCCGATAATTACCAGGAAGGAACGCACACCCATGCCATCCCAGGGTTCTCCTCCTTTTGGAGGTATTTGCCGTCTCTCCATCTCCCTCTCTCCCTACCTCTCCTTCCCCCACACAAAGACCCACACACACACCCACACACACACTGATCCAATTGGGGGGATTCCCTGAAGCACGCAGATAATGGCATTTATTTTGGCAAGACTTGTGCAACTTGTTGAAAAAAAGATAAGGAAGGGTGTGTAGGAACAACTGTCATGGGAGTTCCTCTCAACAGCTGCAGGAAGCAGATCTCTCTTCACAGCTGAAATGCGGCTTCATGGTTTCCCGACATCTGGGTCTTGCACACTTTTCATCTAGAAACCAGACTGGATCAGTTATAGGTGGAAAGGGATGATAACTTAGGATCAGACACACTCCCGTTTAAAAAAAAAAAAAGTCTCCACTGCTAGATTCTTCTTTTGAGACACTACATAGGATAAGAGAGTTACTAAAAATGCAGGGGAACTGAAAGGAAAGCAATTCATATCAAGAACACAACTTGGCCTTATGAACTGCATCTGTGGCAAAATTTGCTGTGGCAAGAAAAGATACTGTCTTTTAAATAAAAGGTAATACGTGAAATTCACCAGGTAGATACGAATGTCTCCCGAGATCCTGCAACCCAGCAGAATGCGAATGAGATGGGTGCCCTCTGCATATACAGTGTGCGACTACCACCAGGACCCAGGGTGCCAAAGGCAAAGATTCCAGGGACAAATAACACTGTTTTACCCATTTTAGAATGGGGCGCTCAAAGGAGAAAAAGGTACACAAAGGGCCCTTTTGAATTTCCTGATTCATCCCTATAGGGACATGAAAAACACAAGTTTAAGTAAACAGGATGACTTCAGTTTTTACATAAGGAGGCAGGATAACTGAGTATCTGTCATGTAGGGTAATTGCTGAGAATTTAATTAGACAATGCATATAACGTACTTAGCAGAAGTACCACTCAACAGTAACTACTAAGAACAGCTATGTCTTCACACGTTCAGAAATTTGTGGTCTTTATGATTTAAGCCAACCTCCAGTAGAAGCTGGCAAGGTGTTTAGTCAGCTCGACAGCTACAGTGAAATACTGAAATCAGTTGACAGTGAGCCGAATTTTCTACAATCCTATCTACGATTGCACACAGGCACCTTTCTATCTACAACCATCCTGTCTCAACAACAATTTAAAGGGTGGAAGAAGCCATGGCAGTATCTGTTCCAAGAATCCCCCTCACCCATGACTCTCCTTACCTTTTTCCTTCCCTACCAAAGAGGGGCACAGCTGGGGCTGGAGCTCTTGCGAGCGTGGCCGCTGGCGGATGGCAGGGAAGACAGGAAGCCGTCTCCCCTGGTTAATGCCAGAATGGTGTATGCCAAACAGAGCCAGCACAGCAGATGGCAGGCAAAGGTGTGAATGTGGCGTTCAGCATCAGGTTGGTGTGGAATGTGATATAGGGAAGACAGTACAAAAATCCAGGGTGGCTCTATGTCAGTGGCTCGATCACCTTCCGTTCACGCGCCAGCACTTCAGGCAGGATCAGTTTATCCTCAGAGCCTTATTCGGGGTATGAATAAGGGAGTGACTTGTTCCAGTAACAGGGAAGAAAAGTGAGTAGCATCGGGAGAGCTTCCAGCAGCCCAGGTCTACAGAGAGCGCGACAGCTGGGGGTGGCTCAAGGGTAAAGGCCCCTCCAGGGTATAACCCCATGGACACCAAAATGGTACGTGAGGGACACGAGCCCGACTCCTCCACAGATTAGCCTGGACCCAAGCCCTCTTCAACAGCCGTTCACTTTATAAACGAGTAGTTATAAAATATCAGGGCCTCGGACCTTCCTCTAGCAGCTCCCTTTGCTTCAGCAAAGGGGAGAAAAAGGAATCAGTCACATACAGAGCTGAACGTCACGTTAGCTGCTTCAGTGTGAGGCCACTTGGAAATGCTAGCAGAATCAAGCAGGCTCAGCACCCTGGCTTGGCTGGGATAGGACAGAGTAAACATCCGGAGCCAACTCAGGCTGCAGAGCTGGGGAAGCCTGCACGGGAGTCCTGGCTGCACTGGTTATCGGCAGCAAGAGCCCAGCCAAGATGCTTCACATCTCCGACCCCTGCCTTCTTTGTTTATAAACATGGCACCATGCCCATCTCAAAGGATGCTTGCAAGATTAAATGAGATGTTTGCTAAGGTCCTAGAACTACACCTAGCACCTGAAAGGCCTTCAGTAAATGGTACTTATTTTATGTCTGCCTTGGTGTTAAGAGGGTTATTAAATATGGCAATGTTTCCAAGTTCTAAGTTAAGGGGAAAGCCTGTTCAGGTAATGGAAAACAAAGTGAATTCATAGCTGACTAGAATCACAGAATATGAGGACGGGTAGGAATCTTAGAGACACCCCGACTACTTCCTTTTTGCGTAACTCTGAAGGAACCATGTGTGTGTCAGCAGAAGGAAAACCAAGAAAAAGATGTCCTTTTTGCTTTTGTCAAAATACCTGCAAGAAGACTTTAATTTTTTACAAAATTATGGGAACGAAAAACTAGAGAGCTGGCTGAAGAAAACCAGAAATAGACATTTTAGGCCACTAAGCATGAAATAAGTATCATCTTTCAAAGACCATGGAAAAGGTGTTTGTCTGTTTTTGGTCTCGCCAAGTACAGGACCCTCAATTGCTGGGCCACCTCAGAAACAGAAAACGCACTGAGACACCCAGAGGCTCCAAAGCTGCCCACAACTGTCTATTTTGCCGGAGAGAGGAGGGAAGGATGGAGAACGACAGCATGCCACCAGGGACCAGCCATTCCCCATACCTCTCTCGAAAATTCCAAAGGGAGTCTGTTCAAAAGGGAACTAAAGGTAGAGTTGTGAAGCTCTGTCTGCTTCTAGAAGGGCACACACTTTCTTTTCTTGAACTGTCCACCTAATAACCTTAACTCTCTACTTTCCCTAGTTTGTGGAAATGGTCTCCATGGCAACAGTAGTCTAAGTTGTGCCATTTTCCTCATTTCAGACTTGTTTTTTCTATGCCTGGTTCACCAGGACACCTGAGCCTTGCCCGTATCTTTTCACCCTGATCCCACCAACTGGCATTCACACGTGGCTCTTCAAAAGCGCTCAGAGTCTGTATCAGGTGCTGATGTTTCAGAGACCTGAACTGGGCATTTCCAGGGCATAAACCTAAAAAGTAATGCAGTGAGGTGATTCAGAGAATGAGAAGGAGACTGTTTCCACTAAGGCAGTCAAAGAAGAGTCACATGAAGGAAGAGAGGGAGAAGAACCGGCAAGAGCGGGGCAGTATCTGGACGGAAGATGCAGTCATTACCATCTGCAACACGGGTGCCAGGGACTGACTGGGGATCTGCTGAGACATCTTCAGAAAATAAATAATACGGTGCAACACAAGTGGCGTGCAGAAACGGGTAGGTTTTTTTCCCTCCAGTATGAAGAGTTAGACAGAAGTCACTCCCAGGAATAGCAAAGGACCTTCTTCAGGGACAATCACAAAGAGGGGTATTTATTTTTAAGGCAACAGGAATAAATTTCATTGTCCTTCCCAGAGGATTAGGTGGCCACCAAGTCTGAAAACCGGGCAAATCTTTAATAAATGGTTTATTGATAGTACATTATAAAGAATGACAAAACTGTATTATCTTTATTTCTAGACTTAATGGCCATCCCACAGAAAGCATCTTTGGAACAGAAAAAAAAGTTTTAAGAATTTGTTTTCCCATAATCATAAAGCTGTTCTACTCAGTTCTGGGCCCAGCTAGTGCAACATTCTCCTCAACCCATAGGCTCCATTCCCTTTACCAACTATTTATAATATGTTTGGGTCACTCACAGGAGAAAAACACTGTCAGCATCAGTATTTAGCAGCATTTCAAAATACATTTTTTTTGTCTTGATGAAAAAACTAAACTATTCTTTTAGTGCAGTCATTTCATGTGGCCTTATTACTTCTATACACAAGATACGATCCTTTAACATTTATGTAGGTAAGCATCTCCCATTTTTTTGAAGACTCCCAAAGACTCTGAGGATTTTATTTTTTCACAATAAAAGAAAAAAGGGCAGTGTCAACCCATGAGAGTCAGCCCAGCAGCGTTAAGGAGGCCCTCTGCAGAGCCCAGTTCCTGGTGCGGGAAGCGATCTGACAGCCTCCCCTCGCTCTCAGCTCTTAGAAACAGGTCTGAGAGGGATCAAAGCAGTAACTGTCTGTATTGCTTCATAGCCTTGGAAGAAAACAGAGGTTAAAAAAAATATACAGTCTAATAAAAAGAGTGGAAGCCAAATCCTTTCATTCCAGGGATGTCTGCAAAGGACAGATTCTATGGAGCATGGATTCAGAAAAGATATCACTCCTAACAGGAAAAATAAATCGTGGACAGTCACTCAAGGCCAGGGAAGCAACCACAAAAAGCAACTGGCTTCAAGCGCGCGGTCACCAGGAAGGACACATACCAGAAATCTCGGGACAAGGCGGCCTGGCGCTGTGGTTCAACAGCCTTCAGGAGACGGAGGGCACCAGAGGCCAACAGCGTCACGCACAAAAAGGCTACTACGGCAACAACGTGAGGGCCAGAGATCAGCTAGAGGTTGGGGTTAGACGCCGCCAGAAGCCCGGCCTGGGCTTGTTTTCTTGGGAAGGGCTTGAGATGTGCAGAGGCTTCGTACGCATGTGTTGGTGACCCTTCTCGAGAAGGCATAGAGCAGCCGCTTCAGGAACGCTTTCTACTCATTCGTTTTCATTTCAGTTCACCATTTAAACTAGAAAAGACGCTGTGAGCTATCCCCACTAGCTTCTACCTTGGACACGGCACCGATACTACACACACAACTGAATGGACGACATTTTCCTGGTTCTTCTGCCGGGCAGGCTCAGTATGCTTCTTTGGACTGAATAGGCGTGATCTTGTTCGAGAAAAGCGTGTAAACGTAGGGCCAGATTTTGTTAGTCTCCGTCCCGGAAAATTGGTGAAGTACTCCTCGGCTCCTGAAAAACAAAATCCAACACACGAAGGCCTTTTTGGCTTCCTCTAACATGACATGAGGGCAGGTGAAGATCCTGGGCATAAAGCCAGCACGACCTCGTGGCCTATCACCCACCACTAAGTGCCAACCTCTGCACTCGGTGTACCTAAGTAAAACCACAGCTTTTACGGTTCTGGCCTGCCTGCCGTGATGCCTCCTCTTCTTCTCCTGTTTAAAACATATCAAAGAGGGGCCCCTGGGCAGCTCAGTCGTTCAACATCTGCCCTCGGCTCAGGTCATGATGCCGGGGTCCTGGGCTCGAGCCCCGAATTGGGCTCCCTGCTCACTGAGGAGCCTGCTTCACCCTCTGCCTGCTGCTCCCCCTGCTTGTGCGTGCGCTCTCTCTCAAAAAAATAAAATCTTAAAAAATATATATATCAAAGAATAACATTATATGGACAACCCCAAATCTGCCTCAGGATACACTTTTCAAAAGACAAACCACTGACCAACTGGGGTACTGGAAAACCCTTATTACTTACAATAGAGCGCGAAACACAGGACGTATCATGATGACATGATCATAACTTCTGATCTAAAGGCTTGCTAAATTATTTGGGAGCTAAAAGGTAAAAAACTGATTCCACTAGTGGCTGCAGACAGCTGTCCTGAACGCAGTCTGCAAATGGGTTTTGTTCAGTATGCATGCTGTTAAGAATGTTATTTGTTGCCAAGATACAAACTGGGATTTCCACCCCCCCACCACTCATAGCCAGATTTCTGCTTCTCTTGAAAAACAGGGCTCACTGGCCACTCTGGGCCTGAGTGCCCCTGTGGGATAAGTGACTGGAGCGGCAGGGGCACTGTCACTGAACTGCCCAGATGAACACATCCCCCACTAGGTCTGACACTCACTTCCAACAGCTCCCTGGCCCCTGCAGCCATCTCACTTTGCCATCTGCAGCTTACAGTGTTTGCTTTTTTGGGTTAAATTCCCTCTAGCTGTATCTAGGCAAAAGGTCCCTTCTCATCCTCTATCCCACTGAGATATTTACAGGTGGCAGTGTCAAAATATAAACCCCTATTTCAGCCCCTTGAAAAAGAAAATGAAAATAATCCTAGACGTAATTTTACAACCTGACAGAGATGATTGGGTTTCAGTCCTTGTAGTACAGAATTTCAGCATAAAAGAACTGGGCTGTATCTCCCATGTGCAACTCCAGCATTTCCCCTGACACCCAGGGAGGAACTGGGCCATTAGGGTTCTGTCTAGGTTAAAGGCACACAACCCCGCCTCAGCCCTATGTCCTTCCCACTGAGCACCACGTGGTTCTGACTGAGCGTCTGCTGGGAAAACGGTGAAGCACACTCACTTGTATAATTCAATGACTGGCTTTGCCACATCCTTGTACTGTCTTAGCCTGGCCGCCACAGCTTCAGGTTTATCGTCCTCCTGCTGGACTAACGGTTCGCCTGTGATGTCATCAACCCCCTATAAATACCAGAGAAACCAGTTAATATGGCCAACACCTGAGGCATTCCAAAGATTAAAAACCTTCCTGTGCAAAATCCGTGTACTTACTTTGGACTCCCACTGCATGATGAATCAGGCCTGAGTGGCAACAGTTAACAGTGAAGTAATTGGAAAAGAGGTAACACTCTTCTTTTTTTTTTTTTTTTTAAGATTCTGTTTATTTATTTGACAGGCAGAGATCACAAGCAGGCAGAGAGGCAGGCAGAGAGAGAGAGAGAGAGAGAGGTGGAAGCAGGCTCCCTGCTGAGCAGAGAGCCTGATGCGGGGCTTGATCCCAGGACCCTGGGACCATGACCTGAACCGAAGGCAGAGGCTTTAACCCACTGAGCCACCCAGGTGCCCCGAGGTAACACTCTTAATAGTCATGTTAACCTTACTTCGTGAGAGCTGACATGGAATCTTTATTAAATTCTCAGATCTTTCCAAATACATTTCAGTGCCACTGAAAAATGATAGTTTCAGTTTACAGTTTGAAACTCCATGCTGCCTCCCTCAACCACAAACCACCTTTAGACAACGTCACTCTGGCCCTCTAAACATTTCTAAAACCGCCTTGCTTTCTAAAGTTTGAACTGTTAATATGGAAAATAAAATGTCTAGGACACCCAGGTGGCTCCATTGGTTAAGCATCCAACTCTTGATTTCGGCTCAGGTCATGGTCTTAGGGTCGTAAGATTGAGCCCCCCATAGGGCTCCATGTTCAGCATGATGTCTGCTTGAGATCTCTCTCTCCCTCTGCCCCTACTCCTGCTCATATGCTTTCTCTCTCTTTAAAGTAAAGAAAATCTTCAAAAAAAAAAAAAAAAAAAAGACAATGTCTCAAGAACCAACTGGTTTACTTAGGAGAACACTGATCTGGGAGATGGTATCTCAGTCTTGCCTCTGCTAACTTTCAAATTCTTTCCTGAGATTAATCTGACTCAGGTTATTTTCCTAGATTGCATAATGACTTACTTAGAAATAGATTAAAATGGGCATGGTGTCTCTACCTGTAACAATCAGGCAAAATTTTCTGAGAACTAAAAAACTACAATTTAGAAAACCTGATTTCTGATTTATTTTAAACCTCCCCAAGAAACATACCTACTTACAAGTAACAACATGGACATGTGAGTGTCTCCCATGTCCATGGCTATTACCCTCCAGGGAGACAGTCACAAGAAATAATCTGTCAAACGGAAGGCTAGAACAGAACCAAAAGGCTCAGGCAACTCAACTGGATAATCAGAAAGCAGCTATAAATCTGAAATGCACTAAAATTCCATTATAGGTCAGGGCCTTGGGTCCATAACCTGCACTGATGAGTTATTGGTGAGCCCTGTAATCATCACGTGTATTCCATGCTTGTTACCCTGACTCAAGAGGCAAGATGGGGGTGGGAGATGGCTGTACATCTCCTTTATTCTCTTCTCCTTTATTTAACTTAGAGCTGCAAAGCTCAGAAGAGTCATTTCCAGGACCGCAGAGCACCCATAAATACAACCACTGCTTCTACAAAGAACAGAATTGGTGCTAGGGTGACAGCATCTCTCCTTCTGGGAGAGCTTGGCCACAGTGGCTGGGAGAGGTGGCCCAGACTAGCATTTTCACCTGTCTTTGGATGGAGCACTCTAACTGTGGGTGTCTTTTAGGTATTCCAGTCTTTGGAAAGCAACTCAGTGTTAAAGGTTCTCTGACTTGACGAGAATCTCTGCTTCAGCAGGTCTAGGCAGGGCTAAAATGTGAAGCATTTCTTGTAGAACATCAAGGCATATCCAGAACCCTCTTCTCCTCTCCATCTATTTCTTCCCCTGTACTAGCTTCTTGAGAGGGAAAGGAGGAAGGGACCTAATAAATTCCAAAAGTATTCATTACCTTTTAAAAAGAAGACTTCAAATGGCAACTAGTGCTTTGCCCAAAGGAGCAAGACTCACTGAAATGTCACAAAACCATGGCACTCAGGAGCTGGGAAGGTGTCCTTACCCTCTTAAAGTTGGTTTTCTGTAGTAATTATTGACTCTATCTATATGCAGACCTACCTATCCCATACACATTAACCCAATAAGATGCAACTGTCACCCCTTCCATATCTGGAAGGCTACAAATAATTCTACCTAACACCCAGTAACGGGAGGTAAGAATCCCACTGAACTAATTCATGTCTTTACCAGAAAGAATAATTCTTTAAATGAGTGTGTTAATTTAAAAAGTTTCTTTAAACATATACCTTTACATATGTTTATTTCATGTAAACACGTGTTACTTTTGGACCTGTTTATTCCTCTCGTCCTCCCAGTCCCTTTAAACCCTCACTACCATCACTCCCATGACCCCATCCACTCTGACCCAAAGTCTTTATTCAGTCCCAACCCTCACCATTTATCCCTGCTCTTTCAAAACTAGAGAGTACATATACACACGCATACAGATAATGTGTAGAGGAGGGTCACTGTTTTACAAAAATGGAATCACAGTGCTATTTGCCTTTCATATTCAACAGGACCCAGAGGAAGTATTTCTACAGGTCAAACGGGATAGCACACAAAGTCATTCTTTTTACTGAGTATGTAATATTGCAAGATGTACATAATCTCTAGTTTATTTAGTCATCCCCTATAAATGAATATTCATTTGTTTTCAGATCTTTTCTCCAAAACCAACACTGAAATAAGCATCACTGTGTCCTTGACCTTACCTGCTGGTGCTTTCATTGCCATAACCTATACTCCCAGTGGTGGGTTGAGTCAAGTATGTATATTTTAAAATGTTCATGTATATTGCGAGGTTGTTTTTTAAAAACACTACTAATACTTTATATGCCTAATAAAGATGAGCATGCCATTTTTTCTAGGTCCCACCAGCAATAGGTGTTATAAATTTAATTTACATTCCTTGACCTAGTGAACGAGAAAGTTCAAACACTTTAGGCCATGCACATTTGCTTTTTCGAATAATCTATTCGTATCCTTCCTATGCTTTACAACTGAAATGTTTCACCTCTTTCTCGTCAGCCCGTAAAAATGCTTTGTATATTCTTACGTGTACATGGGGTGGATTGAAGTCCAGGTTATATACCCTTCCACTAGCGGGGTGGATCCAACGTCGGCTGAGACGATCTTTGAGCGTTTCAAATGGAATGTTCAAAGTTATCACTAGATCCAGCTCGCAGATTTTGTCCAGGGCTTCAGCCTGAACTAAGGTCCTAGGAAAACCTAAATGCCAGAAACAAGACATATCAGATGCAAGACATTTCCCAATTCCAAGGAGTCAATGGTGCATTTTCAGTTGACAGAATAATCGAATCTACACATACACCATCCAGAAACCAGCTTTTATCAGGAATGTATGTCGACCTCCAAAAATTTAAAAATAGAAGAAAATATGCTACTTTATAGCTCAGCTTTGACCTTTGGTATACGTAAAGATTAAGGAGTCATGTGACCCAAGTACAGAGTGCACTAAACTGAAAATCAGTAGACTAGTCCTCACTTTGCTCTTAACTACTCCCGTAACCTTAGGAAAGTTACATCACCTCCATTTCCTCTTCTGTTAAAGCAGCAAAGGAATAAAATTGTATTTGTGTTCTTTTATAGCTTTAACAGCTGATGAGTATATTATTCTCAGGCTACCCCTCAACTTATATTTTCATCCATTCCCTACATCTTACAAAACTCAACATGTGGTCTGCAATCTAGCGTAGTAACTGCAAAATGAGAAAATGCACTTAGGAATTTTATAGAAATTTCACAGTAATTTTAAGCCTAGTGAATCCAAAATTTATGCTTGAATATGTTTTTCTTTTAATTTTTCTAGTAATTTGCTCTTATTCTATTTGATGAAAGGATTGCTCTGCACCGGATTGGGGCGGGGGTGAAGAAACACAGCTTTCACCGCAGAGTTTGTTCTAGACTTCCCTTGGAGCTTATTTTCTAATTTCTCTAATAAGGGAAATTACCCAATAGTCCCCACAGTATCTAACACGTGATGTTGTTTATTACAGAAGGCATATAGATTAAGTTACATCTCTTCCCCAAAAGACACAAGAATGGTGAGAACGAAACCTAGGGCATGCTTCCACTCTATTGTCATGACAGGGAAAGAAAAGGCAAGTTTAAACAGAGGTGAGGGAAAGGTTACCTTGCAGGGCAAGATCTTAGTTCACTGGCTCTCCTGGGCCCAACCAAGGTACTCACACGTTCCCACTAGGCAAAAGGGTTACTCCAACATGACAGGTAACACCAGAAGAAACTTGTCGTGAGCACACTATGAAGGTGCACACACGAATTGTGTCTTTCCACAATGTCAGCTTTACTCAATCACAGAGCAAAGTTCAACCACAACCATAAGGCAGGTTCGGGATTCCAAACTCAAGGACAATTCACCATGTGATTAAACTTGGCTTCTTCCATAGCACACAAAGCAGGACAGAAGACAAGCTGCACAACAAGCAAGGTGAGAGAACCGTGTGGGAAGTTAAGGAACCCCACACAAAGTCGGTCTGTGGGGTGCAGTTGATAAGGCCTTGGCCTGGTCCGGGCTAGTCTCAGCACTTACTGCTTCTTATGTTCAAGCCGGGAAGGGTCTCAGTTCCCTTCGGAGATCCATCGGGCAGAGCCTTTTTTATTTTTTAAGATTTTTTTTTTTTTTTTTTAATTTACTTGACAGATCACAAGTAGGCAGAAGCAAGCAGAGAGCAGGGGGAAGCAGGCTCCCCGCCGAGCAGAGCGCCCGATGCAGGGCTCAATCCCAGGACCCCTAGACCATGACCTGAGCCGAAGGCAGAGGATTTAACCCACTGAGCCACCCAGGTGCCCCAGTAGTTGCCTTTTTTAAGTGGTCAGACATAGAGGGGTCATGCCTGAAGAGTTAATAGCTCGCTGCCCAAATCCTTCCCTTTTAAAAGAGATTTTATGGGCTTGGGGTCTCTGCAGACCTTCTCCAGTTCTACTCATTATCAGTTCTGGGTGTCAGCTGACATTGGTCCCGGCAGTATCTCCAAGCTGTGGTACCTTAACTGCTTGCTTGGGTCATTGCTTGACATAGGTTGCCTGACATGAGAGACTCCATTTTGCTCCCTCCAAAACTGCTTTCACATTCTTCTATGCTGACTTCTTGTGACCCATCACGCATTTGATGTGGTTTTGGAATACAGGTGGGGTGAGGTCCACAACGGACAACCAAGAATGAATTCTTGAGACGTCTTTGGTGCAGAATGGTGGCTTATTAAAGCACAGGGACAGGACCCGTGGACAGAAAGAGGTGCTGCATCAGAACCTTGAGGAGTGGTGATTATATACTCAGGGATTGGGGGAAGTAAGGAAAACGGGAGGTTTCAAAAGAACTTTCATATACTAAAAAGAGAACCAACCTATATGACACCTGCAAGATAGCCTTGCCATTGTCAAGTTAAGGTTGTTTCCCCCTCTAGCAAGGTATTAACATTAAGACAGTTGGGAGATTCCTGGAAGAATGCCACACTTGTCCCAAGGGGTGGGGGGCGTCGTTCAGGGGGTCAGTGGGCTTTGCCTTCGTCTAGCCTTCATCACATTGGGACTGGCTTCAACAGAGAAAGAGGCATTTCCAATCTCGCAGCCCAGATGCTACCTCTTGTGCCAAGTCACCCACCTGTACTGTCTCCTTCCTCCCATAGTGACTCTCTGGCTAAGCATCCTCTTCACAAAAAAGGCACCCACACCACACATTGGGAAATCACGTGGGAAGCATATTCATGGTGGTTTTCTCTGCAGTGGGAAGATGGCTGATTCCTTTCTACTCTTCTAATTATTAACTAAGCATATAGTACATTCAGAATGGAAAGAAAAATACCTTAAGTAAAGAACTGCTGACTAGCTATTTTCCAAATCTCAACATAACTTGTCAGGTCAAGTTATGACTACCTGACATTTAGGGAAGTGAAAGGTCAAACTTTACCTCAGATTAAGTACACTACACACACTTAGCCTCAGCACCGGAAGACAGCAATGCCTGGCAGGCAGTGGGCAAACATTTATGTGTAATATTAGGGTAGCTGTCTTCTAGTCTTCCATTCGGTGGCCATATTTATTTGACAGTTGCCTTATTTTAAACTCTGAATTTAATTCTGTGAAATATAGGTCTCTGTCAAGCCCTGTAAACACAGTATGTCAATTTTTTCTACTATGGAATGGCTTGACTGCATGTACATTAATTTATTAAGCAACTATTAAGTTCAAAAACAATTACAGAATCAGGGCTTCACAGCACCTAGGTGTATCCTGGAGCTTCAAATACATGATAGCTACCAGGTAGATAACAAAGTCATACTACCTGCGTCGCCAAGGAGCATTTGGCCCCAGGTGGGCCCTCAGGACTCAATTCAATCTATGGCAACTTAGGCTGGGTGATGGGCAAGGAGTTTCAGAAGAGTCCAGATAAAACCATGCCTGCCTCCTTTATTTTTTCCACCAAATTCCTTACTGAATACTGGACACCCTCAACCAGGTCCTTTTCTCCACCTCCCTCCCAACAGCTCACTGCAGGTCAGACTGGAGATGCTGTAGAGAAGTTTGGTGGCAAGTCGGGACCTCTGCTAAGTCTATTAGTCAATGGTAGCCCAACTTCCCTTACACTGTGTACCAGTCTGCTTTAGAAGACGAGCTTCCTGAAATGGGATTTAAGACACACGTTACTCCCTCTGTCATCCTCAGATACTGTGCCTCGCACATTCTACATAGAATCCCAACAAAGAGAGCAGTGAGCCTTCTACAGAAGGAACTCTCACTGCCTGCCATGTCCTGCCTTTTCCCTGTATAACCAACTCCTCCTGAAGGCTTCAAATTAACAACTTGAGTTAGATACTGTGGCCAAAACCACCCCAAGATCAATCTCTATGTTCTTCCCCCAAATCCCTTTTTAAAGAAAAACTATGTTCAAAAGCAGTGGCTTCCAAAGTAACTCTCAATGAGTACAGAAAAAAGAGAACCTATGTTGCATTGTTTTGTTCATTCTTTTTAGCTTCCATTTTGGATGGTACATTTTATAAGGTATATATTAATAAAATCGTATGTGCATATAATTCACACAAATTCCTGTTTTGAAGATGCAGTCAACACTGATAAGTGTGCAAAAGAATTTAAGGGTTCACTCCTCTAAAGACCCAAGTTCCTGGCCTCAGGCCCTGGACTTGGGTTCTAGGGCCACTATCCTGACAAGAAAACACTGTTCTTTATCCTTTGGATAGAGGCTGAAAGGTGAATAAAGCACTAGGAAAGAACAAGAAGCTCTGAACAAGAATATGACAGTTCCTCCAACAAATAAAAGCTCAAATCCTTATGGCTAAAGTTTCCAGGTCTTTCCTGGACTTTCCTAGTCCAGTCGGCCCAACAGCCCCGCAATTGTTTCTGAACTCTGGCGCCCTCTGGAGGAATGGGTGGAAAATGCAACTGTGTATGAAAAGCTGAACTCAGAAGAACCTATTTCAAAAATGTCAGGTGGTGTCTACCTTAGGGCTCACATTCAGACCTGCTAACGACCAGAGAATCATTAATTCTGGTGGCTTAGAGGTCTTCTGTTAAGACAGTGGCTCTCATCATATCCTCCCATCCTCAAAACAGGTTTAAAGTTGAAAGACCAAGAAAAACACAGAAGCCTACAATGAAAGCAAAAATGGAAGAGTTATGGTTTAAGATGTTAATGTTGTTGGAATGCAACCATTTTAATGGTTTAGAAGTACTAACAAGAGAAATAAGTCATTCCTCAACTTCAAGGTTCTCCATCTGATGGCACTCATCAACATTATCAGGGGAGACTTGGGGTGGGAGGGGGAGAGCTCATTACTGCCCAGGTTTTGTACCATTCTTCCTATAAGGGAACATCTAGGAGCAGGAATTAGGTATTTTTCTGAAAGTTATCCAGGTGACTCTGGCCAAACTTCCCAATGACAGCAACACCGCAAGTGCAGTATTAACTACGTGTACATATCCCATTTGGGGGAAGGTTTAACAGCACTTCTAAGCAGGTCCAAACCACTTTGACAAGAGTCTTCTTGACCTCGGTTTCATGGCAAGAGAACTGGGAAGGAAATTCCCAAAGGCTAACCCTCCTAGACTCAGTAAGTGCCCACCTATCTCAAGCCACCTGTTCATGCCATTCCCAGCCTAGATCTTACCTCTACAGAGAGTGGTTTCACAGGCAAGAAAGTACAGGAAAACAGTGAGAACAGCAGCCTAGTCAAAGATCCGGGTGCCAGCTGCATTTTCAGAAGTGAGGAGAAGCCACGGTGTAAGCCAGGAAACTCAGGGCTCAGTGGAACATGTTAGTTATGGGCACAAGCTCTGGAACCAGACATCAATCCCAGCTCTGCCCAGCCTTGACAGCAAGAACTTCCACTAGACTTTGTAATCTCTCTCTGGTCCTTAGTTTTCTCACAGAACAGGTGGCTTCAACAACAGAAATTTGTTTTCTCATAGTCCCGGAGGCCAGAAGTCTGAGACTGAGGTGTCAGGACAGGTGGTCTCTTCTGAGGCCTCTCTCCTTGGCTTGCAGATGGCTGCCTTCTCCCTGTGTCTTCCACAGGGCTCTTCCTCTGTGGGTGTCTGTATCCAAATCCTCTTCTTATAAGGACACTACAGTACTCATATTACATTGGGGCCCACCCTCAAGACCTTATTTAACTTAATCACCTCTTTAGTGACCTTACCTCCAAAAAAGAGCTGAATTATGAGATACTAAGAGTTAGGACTGGAAGAGATGAACTTAGTGGGGGACACAACTCAGCCCGTAACAAAAGGTAATGCCTACTGCATGGGACTCTTTTGAGGATTAAAAGAGGCAATCTTTGTAAAATGTTTGAGATGTAAAGTGTTAGGCACATAGTGAGCACTCAATAAACGGCAGCTGTGGCTCTTGGTAGAGCACTCCTGGGAGCCCAGCTGGTTCCCCATGTCACAAGACAGCACTGCTGCCCTGTGCTTGTGCACAAGCACGACTTGCCTCTATTTAATTCCTTTTCTGAGATGCGCTGGTTTAGGGAGTCCCCGGTGCTCTGGGCTCTCTGCCATACAAGGACACCTTAGCCCTTCCAGTGATCAGCCACACAGTCCGCACATTCTGGTCCCCACCCCACTCAAAAGGAAGCTCGACCCAGGCCAGCTTCTGCCACAAGCTTCCCACTCTTCTGACTGCCCCCGTCGTCACCTACTCCTGTATAACAGAAGCACCGGAAGCCGACTTTCCTGATCCAGTTCAATACCTTATCATGGTAAGCTTTCATCGGAGTTCGAGTTAAACAGACTGGCCAATCTGTCACAAAGGCTCAGCCTTAAGCAGCTGACAGTCCAAGTGTATCCTGAGGCAGTGGCCAGAGGAAAGTTCTTAGCAACTAATCCACACGCAGGCTATATTAATTGCTACACAGAATCCAAGTTAAGAAAGGGGACAGCCGTGTGCTGTCTTTCCCACCAAGTGAGCGCCTCCTTTTGGGAAACATTCCCAGACAAGGCCACCCTGCTTGGGAAGAACATGGACTCATGGCTTCTTAGTCCACGTCCCAACAGCAACTCCACAAACACAGCTGTGTGTTGTAGTCTCCTGTTTACAGGCATTTACAGACATTTCTTCACACCAAGCCTGTGAGGCATGCGCAGCAGGAACACACACCACCCATGGTGTAACTGACCAGGGAGCTGGCACACCGGGGGCGGGGTGGGGGCGGGGGGTGGGGGGGGTGGGGACAGCGGCAGAACACGACTTAGGTCTCTGGTCTTGCCAGTGCCCACTCTACAACACTCCTCCTCCATGAGTATAAAAAAGGATTACTACAAGGATCCTAAATGTCACCCTACATACCTTACCTCAACCAAAAGATCAGAACATCCTGATAGCACCCTCACCACCCAGCTCCTATCTGCCCAGCACCCCTGAACGTGCTGGAACAACTTTATTCCCAAGAAGAGCCCAAACTGTGCAGGGACCTAGAAGGCCTACTCTTTTTTTTTTTTTTTTTTTAAGAATTTTATTTATTTATTTGACAGAGAGAGAAATCACAAGTAGGCAGAGAGGCAGGCAGAGAGAGAGAGAGAGGAGGAAGCAGGATCCCTGTAGAGCAGAGAGCCCAACGAGGGGCTTGATCCCAGGACCCCGGGATCATGACCAGAGCTGAAGGCAGAGGCTTTAACTCACTGAGCCACCCAGGTGCCCCTAGAAGGCCTACTCTTGGTCCTGTCACCTCTCACCTCACGTCCCCTTCCATCACTCTGTGCCAGCCACACTGACATCCTTGCTGTTCTTGAACCTGCAGGTCCATTCCCACCTTAAACGCTCAGTTTATGGACCCTTGGCGTGACCCACCCCTGCTTCGGGTATCTACGTACACCCTCGGCTCCCACAAGTCTTGGCTGACGACGCGTCTCGTCAGTGAACCATCCTGTTGAACTGCACCCCACCACACCCAGGGCACCCCTAGTCCCCTCCCCTCAGTTTCTTTTTTTCTCTTTATAGATTTCAACATCATTTGCTGTATATGATATATTTTGCAAGTGTTTCTAGTTCCACCAGAACATTAGCTAAATGAGGGAAGAACTTTTATAGTTGTTTACCACTATATCCTTCGTGCCTTGAATAGTGCCTGGCACACAGTGATGCTGAGTAAGTGTTTGTTGAATGAGTAAATAACTACTGTCTGAAAAGTCACAAGAATTCCAGCACATGGGTATCATTCCCATTTTGAAGTTATAAAAACTGAGGCTCAGAAAGGTTCAATGACTTGCGCAAAACCACACACAGAAGAACCGAGGAACCTAGATTAGAACCAAGGGCTGACTCCCAGAATCCCACACCATGTACCACTCAATGCTGTCTTCCCTCCACACAGAAAACCACAGCCTAAGTGAAATGCCTGCCTGTGGTGACTGCAGTGGTCTGTATACGAGGCAGCTTGAGAAATCAAAACGCTGCACAGCCCCGTGCCCCAGGCACAACCACACTGGATTCTCTCCACACACACACAAAACAAATATGCAGCACCTGGCTTCTTTCTTCTAATGTATCTTGGAGGGTTTTTCCTACACCATATATATACCGCTCTTTCACTCTCCCCGAGAACGGCAGCCATGTACCATCATTTAACCCACCGCCAACTGATGGGCATCTAGGTTGCACTGACTTGAAGCACACCAGGGAAAATGCTTAGCAGAGAGGACCAGAGACTCCAAAGATAAACTGGCTGGGTTTTCCCCGCAGTTACGCCACCTACTGACACTGTGACCCTGGTTACCCACCTCTCAGTACCTTAAAATGAGCACAGTCATGTCCAATTCAGAAAGTTGTGAGGAATAAGCGAATTAGTATATATAAATCCCAGCACAGTGGCTGGCATGCGGTATAAAGCTGGGGGGAGGAGTGGCAAATGGGGCCAAAAGCCAACACTGGGGGAAAATGAGACGATGCGGGACCGGAGGTTAAGAGGACAGCCAGTTTAGTAACAAGAAAGACACGAAGGATAAAGAGAAAGGACCAGTGGGGAGACAGACTAGTAGCACCACCATGACCCAACATGCTGCACTCACATGGAAGAGTAAGTCTCCTCCTCCTCTCCAAGAGGAGACCCAAGTTTTCTTTAAGGCAGAAGGTAGAGAGAGTATCTGCAAGGAGTCAGAGGAAGTGTAGGGGGATGGTGGAGAAGGCTGTAAGGAAAGAGGAGTCCAGAGGGTATGGTGGAAAAGTGAAGAACGAGGGGGAAGGAAGAGGGGAATCAGTCACAGAGAAAGAAAAGAGGATAAAGAAGAAAAAAGGATGCCGAGGGATGACGTACCTTTCCCTTAATAACCAAGGATCACAGACATAAAAGGCACAGTTAGAAGTGACAAGCTTCAGACGGTGTCATTTCCAGAGCAGGTGTGGTGTCCTAGTCTCCGAAGGTATCACAAAGGCCTCACACAAAGGCCCTGGCAATGGGCTGGGGCTCTCACTGAAGTCTGGGGTGCAGAGTCCCAGGCCTGGGACTCCACCACCCTGGCCAGACCTAAGGCAAAGGCTCCGGGAAGACAGGAGCAGCAGTGATCTGTCTATAAGACTCTCCAGACAGAAGTATGCTTCCGCGCACAGATCCGAATGTAAGGCTTCCGGGCATATAGTATGAAATTGTGTCCTCAACGGCAGCATCCTTTGAAGTGATTTACATCAGGGTCTCAAGGTAGGCTGAGAAAATTTAAGTAATTCAGATGTAATTCTCACATTCATCAGCCACCAAGAACAGACTGTCAGAAAAGGTGTGGTCTGACCAGCACATTTTAAACCATTTTCAGTAGAGTGTCTTCACCCAGCCATACATATTTTTTTAAATGAATATACTGTCAGAGGAGCACAATATGAAGACGAGTGGAAAATGATTATCAACCAAGAATGTCCCTGTATTAGGGTATGAGATGTTCATTTTGACTCTGGTGAGGGAAAATGTGGGTATTTTCCTCTTTAATACATTTAGTTAACATCTGGTTAACACTGATCCGCCTCTTCTAAAGATCTACTCAGGGTATGAGATTCAATTCCTTGGTACCTCAAATTGCCAGGATACTGGGATTTGAAAAGAAACAAATAATTAGAAGATAGGGAACTTAAAGCATGATCCATGGAAATATTTTGATAGAAAATCTGTTTTTTGTTTTGTTTCTTGAGAGAGAGAGAGAGAGAGAAAGCGTGTGCGCATGTCCTGGGCTGGGGGGCGGGGGCAGATGGAGACAGAGAGGGGCTCCATCTCACAACCCTGAGATCATGCATGACCTGAGCTGAAATCAAGAGTCAGATGCTTATCCAACTGAGCTTACCCAGGTGCTCCAAAAATCTTCATCTAAATAAGAATAGACATTCTCAACATGAAAGTACTTAGATGACATACATTAAGTACATTCTAAGTGATTTAGACTAGAAAAGCTATGGTTACATTGGTGGACCCAAGGCAATCTGCCATTCTAGCTGTGGGTGTGTATTCATCTTTAAACACACTTGGCTTATAGCCCCTATTAAAAACTTCGAGCTCCCAGGGTGGCTGGGTGGCTCAGCTATTAAGCCTTTGCCTTTGGCTCAGGTCATGATCCCAGGGTCCTGGGATCCAGCCCTGTGTCGGGCTCCCTGCTTTGCAGGAAGCCTGCTTCTCCCTCTCCCACTAACCCCTGCTTGTGTTCCCTCCCTCGCTGTGTCTCTCTCTGTTAAATAAATAAAATCTTAAAAAAAATTTTTTTTCAATCTTCCTGAGGGCTCTGGCTGTGCTTATTCCCGATGTGCCCCGGGACACAGTCAGATTCCATGCGGATATGGTGTTCCTGGTGGGCAGGGGTTATTGACCAAGTGGACTAGATGCACACCCAAATTCTGTCAACAGGTGGCAGCATGAATAATTCTTCAATTTAGAGAGAGCTGCAATAAATTTTTGGTATGCTTTTATTTTTACTAAAAGTAATTCTCAAAGACATGTTTTCTAAATGACTAAAGCAGAATTCCAGCTTCCTTAGATAACCCAATCCAAGTGAACAGATTCCATTAATTGTTGAGGAAACCAGAAAATCCAATCAGTAAAGAAAAAATAAAGAACCCACTTAAGCACAGAGTTTGTGTTCCTCCCTTTAACTACACATGACGCTGCTTATCACAGGTTTCTCTCCAGGAGTATAGAAAACCTACTTCGTGCTTCCAGACCAAGCTACCCCCCCCACACACCCTTGTCTCTTAATCCGGCCTAGAAAGGTTGCTATTTCCTGCTGAATCAAATAGCCAATCCATGTTGAAAGTTGAAATTTTATATAGTTAAATTTCTCCCCAAATTCATTGTGTTATATATCACTACTTAGGGTGCCTAGAGGTTATTTTTTAGACACTCCCCCCACCAAAAAGATTCACCATATGCAGGAAGATGTCGTTAAATCCCTGACATGGTATGTTCCCAGCAGTGCTGGCCACTGGGCCTTGGCACCTACTCCTCTGAGCCATGCCAAGAACCTAAGGGAGGGCAGCTGAAGCAGGAGGTGCCACAGCAACAAGGAAGAGGGAACTAGGACACTTCTGTTTTTCTAATTTGGAGTGCCTTTCCTCCAGAGGAAGGGCACAGAGCCAGAGTCCACCACCACATTTCCAGGCAGAAAAGCAAGCCCTCTCTGCGTGATGAAAATAAAAGGGCAGTTTTGAAGGGCAACTTCCAAATTCCGCCTGGGATTGGCAGCTTGTGAAAAGGCCACACAACACCAGGCCCCCTTCCTACGTCTATTAGGACCTGGGGCCAACAAGGTTGCTTCTGACCATCCATCTCTTCCTAGCTGGTGGGAAAGCAAGAACCAAGTTACAAATATGCAAGCCATTGTCCAATACAATTAATCACTGAATGATTAAAGCTGAAAGCAGGCAGTTATTCTTCCACAGTCTTCCCTAACCCAGAGGCGTTCAAACCATTCATACCACCGGCTAGAAGCCTCAGTAGCAACTTAATCACCATCAAAACCCGTTTTATGAGGGCCTTTTCTGGCTTACATCTTATAATTACCTTATCTTTTGGCACAATATTTATTTGTATGTGTATCCAAGACCTCCATATTCCACTTCATCCGGTTTTTATTAACAGATGGTAAAAAGAGTAAGAGACAGCTGGGCTCCAGATGCTGGCAAACAGAAATGAAGCTACATTGTATAACTGGGTGAGTTCCACAGTTCCCGCTAAACTGAAAGCTTGGGACCCACTTCCTCCTCACTGCAATCTTCCAGGAACACCTGGAACTCTTCTATTACGTATCCTAGAGTTTATCCTAGATCGGCAATAAGCAGGTCCTGCTCTCAAGGAGCAGTCAATGATTTAAAAACTTAGATATGCTATCATCACTACTGAGGGATCCACTGATAGAAGATAGATACTACAGAAAATTTGTTTTTAATCTATAAATTGGGATCTTCAAAGAGGCTTAGGGAAATAGAAGATGAATTCCTATTAGGTAGGGATTCTTGGAGAAATCTCCAAGTGGTTTTGAGATTCTTTGGCATCCGCGTAATGATTTTTCCTGTTTAAGGGTATAGACGAAACTTGTGGCTTATCATCTCTGTTCTTAAATTATACTAGAACCATGGAACCTTTTCCCAGTAAAGGAAGATGCCTACTACATTGAGGAATGAGCAGTTCACTGTAAATCCTTTACTGAAAGGCCCTTCCTGTTTACTTGTTCTTTGAACCTAAGTCTCCATATAAATAAATTAGGGGAAAATGGGTCCCACTGTTATCTCAATTGAGACGAAAGGAATTTGCAAATGACTCCATCAGAGGCCCATGTTTTTATCCCAAATAAAAGAAGAGAAGCCCAGTATCCCTGACATGGCCCAGCTACGGGCTGCAGGTGAGATACCTCTATCATCAGACATGTATTTATAAGCTTTTTCTACATGTCAAACACACGTGTAGGTATAGGAAGGTACAAAATATCAAATATGCAGGTAAATCCATAAGTCACATTTTAAGGTAGGAAGAACAAATGAAACAGGCAGTGAGGACGGTACAGCTAGGACCCAGAGAGGAGAGGATATGGGTGCAGAGATCTGAATGAAGCAATCCCCAGGACAGTGTAGAGGTACAGCATGGCACGTAAAGGGAACAGTAAGTGCAAAGGTCCTGCATCATCAGCACACAGCGTATAAAAAAGTAAAGAGATTCTCAAGTGGCTATGGGAGAGATACACAGTTCTGCTCTCCCCTTCCCTCGAGAAATGAAAAGAGGTCTGAACATATAGGAACAAAAGGAAACATCGAAGTGTGAAAATTTTAAATGAAATATGATAAAGACAAGGACTATTCAATATAACATCCAATTGAACTGGCATCCTTGAAATAGAAAAACTGAACAAAAGGATGAAAAAGATGTCATACAGGAGCAGCTCCTTCAAAGGCAAGAGCTAGAGATCAAAAGGACACACTACCTACAGGAGGGAGGACAGAAGACAACAGGGAGGCAGTCTATTTACTCCAAGTATGAAGAAACAATTTCTCAGAAGTCTATACAGAAAAAAAAATCATCTTCAGAAAAGTCAGACAGGCCTTAGGGCTTTCCAGAGCAATAAACCAGGCCTGAAGAAGATGGAACAATGGCTACAAAGTTCCAAAGGGCACAAGGACCAGGGGGGGGGGGGGGGGGCAGCTGAACTGCAGACCGATGAGCAGACATTTTCAAACATGAGAACTCAGGAAACATCACACCTCATGAGCCCTCTGCTAGGAGGGAAGAAAACATCCAATAAAACCCAGCCAAGGGGCGAATGGGTGGCTCAGTGGGTTAAAGCCTCTGCCTTTGGCTCAGGTCATGATCTCAGGGTACTGGTATCGAGCCCTACATCGGGCTCTCTGCTCAGCGAGGAGCCTGCTTCCCCCCGTCTCTCTCTGCCTACTTGTATCTCTCTCTCTGTCAAATATATAAATAAAATCTTAAAAAAAAATCTTTAAAAAAAACCCCCAAAAAACAAAAAACCCAGCCAAGGTAATGATGAAGGGAAAAGCCGTGGTTAAAAGTAGTGCAGCTTTATTCAGATGTAATTCACATGCAGAACAATTCACTCATTTAAAGTGTATAATTTGATGGTTTCTCGTCTATTCAGAGATATAACCAAAAGATTAATCAAAATAAAAGGAACAGAGACATGGCAATGGGTAAAAAAAATCAGAGCCCAGAATCCATTTACATCTTTTAGATGTAGGACAAACAAACAAACAAACTAGGAAATTTAAGGTACAGCAGAAAATTTGTAATAAATTTTTGCAACAAAAACCAATGAAAATGGAGACAGAGGGAGGGGAGAAAAGGTGGGAGGAAGTATACATATATTAATCCTCTTACTGTTCACTGCAGAAAGACAGTATCTCTCTGTCTCAATCTGAAATGTGAAATAAAAAACAAGTATGTCGATCTCTTAATGGCTTTCCTAATCTTCAAGAGTTCCTGCAAGAATTAACATCCCTGGTGATGAAGAAAGCTTTATCTGACATTCAGTAAGAATTCCTTAAGGTTCACTTTAGCTTTGCTACTATTAAAATTTTGAGTAAAGTTAAATACTTTTAATAAAAGTACACAAAGTATGGTGCCATCCTTACACACTTTTGGGTGCGTATGTGCAGCATCTAGAATGATGGTTTTCAACTGTTAACCCTGATTCATTCTGGCTAGTGGGGTTTCAGGTGACCAGTTGCTTTTCCTCACATTTTCCCGTATGGCTTGAATGTTTTACAGTAATCTCATGTATTACTTTTATAAGGACAGTGTAAAAAAGATAAAATTCCCTGCACTTTGTCACATCTAACTCTTCTCCTTACCCTAATTAATTTTTTCATCTTTCCAAAATCTGTGTTTCTCTTACTAGTGATGGGATAATTAACAGAGTTT
The DNA here is from genome assembly GCF_010015895.1 of Lontra canadensis. Taxonomy (NCBI): domain Eukaryota; kingdom Metazoa; phylum Chordata; class Mammalia; order Carnivora; family Mustelidae; genus Lontra; species Lontra canadensis. The sequence goes on along the minus strand of NW_022631152.1, from coordinate 2,514,981 downwards.
TAGATTATTGTTTTATATTATTAGGTAAAGTTGAATGGAAGCTGGGGAATTTTGTTTAGCTATAGTTTCCTCAGGTGTACTTAGTGAGGGATGAACAGGAGGATCTTTATTTACTAAAATGACCCTTTTAAATTTCTCAGCCGTTTATTAATGAAAATCTAAGTTCTGACATCTATGCCCTTGTCCGTATGTGTTTGTATGTATACACAACATCGGTAATAACCCATCTGACCACCGATTATGTTTCAGGATTCCACTAAGAGTTCTGCATTTGTCAGCCAATCCTCGCAAACCTATGCCATATGCACTATTTTACAGATGAGGAGAAAGAATCCAAAAAAGGTTCAGTTTGCTTGCTCAAGACTACACAGTTAATAAACTACATAACGATGTTCAAGTAAGAGTTACAAGTCCATGCTTTTCCCACCACATTACTGCTTTCTCAGTATGCTGCTTTGTGTGTACTAAACGCCCGGTAACTGCTTCATACTTAAACTAGCAAAGGATGCCTCAGATGCTATGGGTGAATATTCATAATTCATCCAATTCCCGAGATACTGGTTTCATTAATTAGGGAAGCAAGCTCCCCCACCATCTAAAATTCAGAGATAGTTTCATCCCTGTGCCTTACTTTATAGACTTCTCCCATCCAGGCCTGACCCTGCTTAGCTTCCGAGATCAGACAAGATCAGGCACATTCAGGGTGGTAGGGCCATAGACTAGACTTCTAATTCAGTGGCAAGAGCAAATGGGTTAAGCGTATCTCCAAGGGTATGAGACATGCCCAAATAGAGAGAAATCCTAGTTTAATAACTAAAGTAGGTCTAAATTTACGATGTTAAAAATCTACTTAATTTATGGGTGCCTGGGTGGCTCAGTCAGTAGTGCACTGCCTCTTTTTTTTTTTTTTAATTTTATTTATTTATTTGACAGAGATCACAAGTAAGCGCACTGCCTCTTGATCTCAAGGTCATGAGTTCAAGCCCCACGTTGGATGGAGAGCCCACTTAAAAACAAAGCAAAACAAACAAAAAACAAACAAAAGTCTAGTTAATTTTAAATTGTTGGTTAGAAAGTTAAAAAATAAGTTATTCCCTCCAACTCGAAGTTTTACATTTTAAACTTCCTTCTAACTCATATCTAATATTAACTTTGATGTTTATTCAATGCCCTCCTTTTGAATTTCGCGAAGTGTTTAACTTTTGCCCTCAGCCACTTTTCTGACTTTGTACGTGCTCACATTTTCAAGCTCTAGGGCTGTCCAATTATCTGCTGTTGTTTAAAACCTCTACACCTTTTGCGTACAATGCTCCCTCCATCTAGAAGGTGCGTTTATTCTCACTTTCAAAATTTAGTTCTTGGTATCGCCTTCTCCAGGAAGCCTTCCTAAGAGCTGCCTGACAGAGTCCGTTCCTTCCTCCTCAGGGCTACCTCTTACCTTTGACCCCCTCCACGGGGGCTCCCAGGGTCCTAGACTGCAAGTGTTTATGGAGCATTTGCTCCTCCTGGAGTAAGCTCAGAAAGCATGCTATACCCGCCTTAGACAGACCAACGCCAAGCTCACTGGGACACACAAAAAATGTACGCTCCATCTGTGTTTTGATCTCTGAACCAAGTATTTCTAGAGTATGTTCAAATATCTCTGTATACACATGTTTTCCATACGGCCCCTGTTAAAATCTAGTCAGTCTCCAAAATCACAGAGGGAATAAACACAGCCAGGGTTGACTACTGCATTAAAATTGTTTCTCATCCCAAAGCAGCTGTGGGATCAATCAGAAGAAAGCCACCAGAAACGGACATGGGTCGGACAAGGTCTCAGGAAAGAATCCAACCAAATGAACAAGAGGAGAGACCCAGGCTTTGCCATGTTCTTCAGTCAGATCCTTTGAATGTAGGGAAGTCATAGGATAAAAACAAAGTTCTTAAAGTCTGGAGGTAAATCATAGAAACCAAAGACAATCCTCGCTGCCTGGGAAGGATCACCACCATATCCTAAATGCCATGCCGGCAGGTCCGCCCACTATGCTGCTCTGCTGTGGGGTCTTGGTAGTGCCCCGCACAGGGACGGCACTCAAGAAACGCTCAGTTGTAGGAAGAATTATGAATGCTTAGAACCAAAAGCAGCTGGCACAATCGCCTGAGACCATTAACAAAGAGGACACAGTAGCTTTAATGAATCAATAGCTAGACATGAAGTCTGAACAGGCGCCACACTTTGGGTAAGGGTGTATCTATGACAAGAGGAGAGTGTCCTCTATTTCAAGTCAGGTGTCACCAGCATGACTCTGCATAACCTAACCCTGCTGAGCAATTGTCTCTTCCTGTGCCACTCAACCCATATGACGATTCTGTTTAGTATCATTTAAGAATATCTGAATATTTAATAAGCATGTTAGAAAGTATAATCAAACATAGGTCTCAGGTATTATAATTCCTTCTTCTAAGAACATGATAAAAAAGAAAAAAAGGTGAAGTCTGTTTTAAAACAGAACCTGATGGATGTTCATCTTGGAGAAGATTATTACAGCTACACGGCCACCAACAGTCTGGTCCCCTAGCACCCACCTTTTACTTGCTTACCCAAGACTGAACAAGGACATACCTTGGAAACAGCGTGGGTCAGAGATCATTTAACCCTCAGGAAAAACACACACACACACAAACACCACACACATTCAAGCAGCTCTGACCTTCTGCTTAAGATAAATAAATAAGTAAGATGTAAAAATCCCGGAATTATCTACAGAGAGCAGCAGTCAGTCTGTGTTGGAAACTGCACAGAACCACAAGCGGGAACATACCACCACGCACCAAAGGACGACTCTCCTTCCAAAGGGACCTTTATTCCAATGAAGGGTTTAAATTATATTCCACTCGTAATGCCAACACTGAATGCTTCTTTTTATGAAACCAAACTCTGACAGCAAATCTGAAATATTTTGACACCTCACCTAAAATCATATGGTAGACAACTCTATTACATTTTGTTACCTGGAGATAAATTGGGACTGAGTCTGAGAACTTGCAGGTTTACTGTTTAAATACACAGGTTGGCAGGCATATTTAGAAATGAAAAACTCTATTACTAACACCTCTACCCACTAGCCCCACCCAGCTGCCAGTCCTTTTTTTAAAAAGTGAAGAATTTATATTTGTTTTAAAGAGATGGTTACTGTTTTCTACCTATGATTTCATCTCAAGATCACCTAGTAAGCAGTAAATACTCTCTTTATATGAGACTTTAAAAACCCAAAACCAAAAACTATGGCTTTATAATAAAATTACAAGGCTTACAGCACATTCCATTCTTCTAGTAGAATATTTGTCTTAAAAATTAAAGAATGCTATTTTTTAGAACTGTTCTCACACATTAAACTTCCAAGGAAATTAAAGAAAGAGGGGGAGAAATGTTCATAGCAGCAATGGCCACAGTCGCCGAACTGTGGAAAGAACCAAGATGCCCCTCAACGGAAGAATGGATAAGGAAGATGTGGTCCATATACACTGTGGAGTATTATGCCTCCATCAGAAAGGATGAATACCCAACTTTTGTATCAATATGGACGGACTGGAAGAGATTATGCTGAGTGAAAGAAGTCAAGAATAGAGAGTCAATTATCATATGGTTTCACTTATTTGTAGAGCATAACAAATAGCATGGAGGACATGGGGAGATGGAGAGAAGGGAGTTGGGGGAAATTGGAAGGGGAGATGAACCATGAGAGACTATGGACTCTGAAAAACAATCTGAGGGTTTTGAAGGGGTGGGATGTGGGAGGTTGGGTGAGCTTGGTAGTGGGTATTGTGGAGGGCACGTATTGCATGGAGCACTGGGTGTGGTACATAAACAATGAATATCTGGTACACTGAAAAAAAAACTTAAAAAACAAAAAATTTATAAAAAAAAAATAAAAGAAAGAGGGGGAAAGAGGAAAAAAAGGAGAAACCCCCCCACACACATACCCACTACATATGTGTGTGTGTGTGTATGTGTGTGTATGTATGTGTGTGTATATGTATATGTGTGTGTATATATATATATCTCGACACATAAAGCAGTGCTTCTTCCCCAGATGGAAGGTACACTGCAAAGTTAAGGTAGTACGGAACTATTTTTAGCAAGGCATAGTTGACCAAGCCACAGAGCACTCAGCCACCCCATCCACCCACCCCACCCTCCGGCCTTCCCTTGGCCTGCATCCACTCTATTTGTTTCCACCCACCATTTGCAGATGCCTCTCTACAGACATATGGACCAAGATGATGAGTCATCTGTCATCCAGAATTCCTTTCTTGACCTTTGCACATTCAATCACCTTTAGCACACTCAACAGGCACGTCCTCCGCGGAGCATGTGGCCTGTAACATAAGGAGTTGAAGGCTGAACACAGAACGAGGCATTCCTAACACTCCTCACTTTGCCAAGTGGATTTATTCCAGAGCTTTAAAGGAAAATCACAACTGAAAAAAGTGACCAGATGGGTCCTCAAGGAGAAAGATACAAACGAAATCAGCAAGGATACTGACGCACTTGGCTAAAAACAGGTCTGTGATGTAGAGGAACTTCACTTCTTCGCCTTGAGAAGGAAAGTTACGGCAAAAGCAGAGCACAGGGAGCATTCCATAACTGACACTGACTTCCAACTTCACAAACACACAGTATTTTTTTAAACTATTTCTGAACTTGACACTTCATGTAGTTACAAAAAAAAAAGAATATTCGGGACCTGTATATCAAGTGGAACAAATAATAATAAAAAAAAATATCCTGTCTATAGAGCTCTTATTTTATGGCAAGCATTCTTCTAAGGACATTACATTATATTCACTTACGTCATCCTTACAGACCCTTTCCTAACGCTGGTTAGAGAAAGAGGAATGACATGCCCACCGAGGTAAGAGAATTTGCCCAAGGTCACCAACCAGCAGTAAACGGCAGAGATGGGACTCAAGCGGGCAGTCTGCCACCCAACTGGGGTTCATGGTGATGAGACACTAACCGCCTTGCCAAAGAAGTTTCACATAGATGATCCTTTTTTAAAACAGATTTTTCTGTTTATACCAAGTCTACTTCACAAGGTGACAAGCTTCACAATGAAAGAATTTAAACCAGTCAAGATGTGGCAGCATCAAAGCTCACACATCCTGACAGGTCCCTACAGAATGAGTATTGTAGGACTACCTTGTGGGAGTCCACGTGTAGTACGTAGAGAATTTAACTCGGCCTGGAGAAGCGCAGGGAAGATGACAGCCAAGAAAGACACAAAAAGGGGCACCTGGGTGGCTCAGTGGGTTAAAGCCTCTGCCTTCGGCTCAGGTCATGATCCCAGGGTCCTGGGATTGAGCCCCACATTGGGCTCTCTGCTCAGTAGGGAGCCTGCTTCCTCCTCTCTCTCTTTCTCTCTGCCTGCCTACTTGTGATCTCTGCCTGTCAAGTAAATAAATAAAATCTTACAAAAAGAAAGAAAGAAAGAAAGAAAGATACAAAAACACAAAAAGCTCAAAGATCAGACGGCAATAAAAGAAAACACCAGGGCTGCAGCAGCTAACCGCAATCATTAGAGCTCCTGTCAGTTCTTCCCCTTCAATCCATTCTCTCCCTTCCATCCCACTGCCATTGCTCAAATCCAGGCTTTCAACCTGCCCTTGGTCCAAATATTCCAGAAGTCTCTTACTTGGCTTCTAGTCTCCAGCTCCTCCCTGTCCCAGCACCTACTCCCTCCTCTAGGCTAACAGAACAGTCTTTCTGAAACACAAATCTCACCACTCTCAACAACTTCTCGAAGTTTCAACAGTTTCCAGTTCTAACATCTTTGTACAGAATCAAACACCATCCGCTCAGGGACTTCTCAACCCTGCCAGCCTCTGCTTACAGGCCCAGGAAAATACTAAGCTACGTAATCATTCTCTTCCCCAGTTCACCTGCCCCTCGGCAGAGAGTATCTGCCCTCCAACCCCATTCATCAACCTGTGGAACCTCTACTCTTTCTCCTCTTCCATAAAGTTGTCCCAATCCCTCCCCACACTGCTAGAACAGAATTTTCTTCTCTGTGTCTGCAGAGTACCACATATATATGCTTCCATTATGCTATGAGTAACTACTATTTTACACACCTGATAGAAGCCCCTTGAGGAATGGGGACAGTGTCCTAGCAATGTATCCATATTGTATCAATAGCACCTAACAGTTTCTGACACAGAACAGGAGCTTCATTCATTACTGCCTAACGACTAAGAGCATACCCTCCACAGGCCATAATAGCTTTTCTTTTCTGGTTCCCTCCAGTCGCATGAGAACAAAGTTCCAAACTTCAAAATCCAAATTCTAGGGGCGCCTGGGTGGCTCAGTGGGTTAAGCATCTGCCTTCGGCTCAGGTCATGGTCTCAGGGTCCTGGGATTGAGCCCCGCATCAGGCTCCGTGCTCAGCGGGGAGCCTGCTTCCAACCCTCTCTCTGCCTGCCTCTCTGCCTACTTGTGATCGCTCTCTCTCTGTCAAATAAATAAATAAAATCTTTAAAAAAAAAATTCGAATTACAGAAAGATACGATCCACGTTATAGTCAACTTTTCAGAATACCTACAAAGTGAGGAATATATGTTAAAAAGCACTTTTCACAAAGAACGCTCCACAGAGCAAATCCTGCAGGGTCTCAGTGGGGGTTGGGAATAAGGGGGTGGATTCTAAGATCAAATCAATGCGGAAGATGCCTCATGATGTCTCCCTCTGTGAAGAGCTAAACAGCACTGTCATATTACAGTTAAGTAAAGAAAACGTGTCTAACTTTGACACTTACTACCTTTGGGCAGTTACCTAAAGCCTCTGTTTTCTCATCTATGAAATGGGGATTAATGGTATATACTTCATATGGTTATTGTAGGGACTGAATAAACAATAAGTATCAGATGTTCAGAACAATGCCTGCACACAGCAAATACTCAATAAATGCTAGCCATTTTTAATATTCAACTTGACACAAGGGCCGTTTTCTTATCTAGAAATTACTAACACTGCACACTACATACTTTGAGAAACACTGATATAGAATAAAGAACCTACCCCCTACCATTTTAGTCATTGTGAACATTCATGGCTCCAGACTTTAAGAGAAACAGAGGCAATCAGTTTAACTGTAGGACAATGCCTCTGGCTTCCCTGGGGCTAGCAAACACCAAGGTTTCACCTGTCCCAACTTGCTGAAGCTTCAGTTTCACCAAATTAAGATAGAATTGAGTGCCTTGTGGGAACTAAAAACAACTGCTCTGTATGGAAAGAAGATTCTTACAGATGAATCTCACTATCTGCCATTCTGCACTCCTAGGAAACAGCATGTTCATCAAGTTTCTATTTTCATCATATCAAGGAATTTTGCTATTTAAGAACAAGACAAATAATCCATCCAATCCCTTTTTTTTCTCCTTTAATAATGGGCCAACTTAAAGTAGAAGATTCTTAATTTCAGCTTCATGAAGAATAAAACTGTGCAATATGTTATGTGTGAATGTCTGCACGCCTCTCCTAGGGGAAATATCACAGCTGTCATCTAGGGGCCCACACGCCTAAAAAGCTTAGGAACCACTAAACGGAGTCTTTAAATCAGGTCCAGGTATTACTGTTTTTTAAAAAAAAAATCAAACAGTATCAAAGGATATATGAGGTATTTTTTATATCCTTTCAAAGATTGCTTATGCATGCATTTATCTGTGTATACAATAATATCATACCACCCTCCTGTGTTTACATAAACAGAGGACATGACATACACTCTCCTGCAGCTAGCCATCTTCACGTGACAGCACCTTACAAGTCTATCCATGCCCACGAAGAGGTATACATTATTTGGTTAACAGACATTATCAACATTTGAGGCATCCCTATGATGGATACTTAGGTTGTTACCAGTGTCTTGTTGTTTACAAATAATGCTGAAAATACACAACTCTGATGATACATCTTTAGGAAGAAAGACGGCACAGAACTGCTGAGTCAGGAAGTACAAAGACTGCTCAACCGCCCTTCAACGGTTGCCCGTTACATACTCTCAAAGTATTTATTTCCTACACACTCAATAAAAGACTTTCAAATCTTCTATCTCTGTTAACCTGACGAATAAAAAATGGTAACTCGTGGTTTTAATTTGTGCGGCCTATTACGAACATGGGAACCTTGGATTTAAGATGAGTTATACTTATGACAACTTAGTGATGGAAACAACCAGTACCATTGAAACTGGAACAATGAGGGGAATTCTGTATATGGTTTGCTTCTGGTCAGTGGCTCTAGGGATGGCGGTCTGGAGACACAGAAGCACAACAGCTTCACCACAGTGGGATTCTAGCATGTTGCCAAATTGGAAGATGCTTAAGTAAGTGACTGCAAGTTGAGAAGAAAAAGTATTTTGCAGCGCTCCCTTAAGAAGTTAAGGGAGTGTGCGTAACCCGCTATCCGCAGAGGTCCAGCTTACCCGCGGGCTCAACTCACCGTCTAGTAGCCAGTGCTGGCCGCGTCTACTCTCCAGCTCCGACATCATGAGGCGTGTGATCACATGATCGGGAACCAAAAGACCCTTCTCTATGGACTGCTTTGCCATATCACCAACTTCTAGCAAAAAAAAAAAAAAAAAGCTTACGGACTCCTTTCTGACAGTTTTGCCTCCTCTCCCATCCTTCCCTGTGAGAATGCAGGGAAAGTTATAGGTAGAAGCTCTGGAGGTAATTTTTAAAATACTAGTTTCAATAATAGCAGCCCTGTCTCCGATTTGTCTCCCAAAGGATTATAAAAGTGGTTTTTGAAGATACACACAGACAAAAGAGCATAAGTGAAGCAGAGAAGATATAAGCAGGAAACAAAAGATGGAGTCCAGAAGTCCTGGTACCTTCCCAGAGGAGAGCCCCAAAGTGGACACAGAGCTCCCTAACAGTCTCAGACAACAAGGAAACGTGATCCATGACATAGTCCACGGTTTATGGAAGACTAAAGGAGCGCTGGGAAGCACAACCATTCCTTAGGGACCAAAAGAAAACATTCCCACTGGTCTTCTAGAAAGAATGCTAGATAACAAGCAGGTTTACTTCTTTTCATGCACCTCAATATAAATAAATGGCACCTTGCTGACACAGTTGTAAAAGCAACTCATTATTATTAGTGGAGTGCCAAGTTCATAAAAGGATATGAATTTTTTAAAATTAGAGAAAAAAACGCTTCTATCTTATTTTAAAATAACCATTTCTTGTATGTGGAAATCATGAGTTGGTTCAGCGGAACAAATTATCAGTTTAAACCTGTTAAAGTTCTAGGAATTGATTTTTTTTTTTTTTTTTTTTAAACCAAGATGAAGTCCTCTACTCTCCAGAGAACTGGAGAGGAGAATGAACCACCGAGAACCACATTCTTGACAGGCCAGTTATGTTTTTGTAAAGACATAAAGCACAATTATGTTACTGGGGAAAAAGCTCAAAAATCACTGTCCCCACCTTCATTGTGAATTTAAGGTAAAACCTTTCCTTCCTCAGGCTGAGTCTAAACTCCTAACTCCAACTTCAACACTGAAACGTGGGCTGTGAAGAGCTCCATAGCACTGGATTACTACTACTGGACAAGTATCTCAAAGTCAGATCCAATGATGCTGATTCAGGAATGCTGAAGGAAACCACAGCCAAGAGACAACCACTTCGGGGAATGTGGCTAAACATGCCTATGAACAAACATCCATTCAACAAGTATTTATTGACTCTATACTGGGTTATAGGTAATATCGTACAAAAAGAGCAGTGAATAAAAGTTGCCCCCTACTGATTATTTAAACAGAGTATTAAATAATTCATGCAGAGTAATAGTACCAATCATTAACCAAGTAACATACTACCTCAGCATACTAGGTAAGCTGCTATACCAGGCACTGGGCTTTAAGCACTTTGTATCTGTTTTTTCCTTAAAATCCTCGTAAGATCTTCACCTTCAGATAGGAAGGAATACCTATCTTTTTTTATGACAGCTTTATTGAGATACAATTCACACACCATAACACTCACTGCCTTAAAGTTACAACTCAGTGATTTTTAATACATTCTCAATGTGCAACCATCACCACTACCTAATTTCAGAACATTTTTTATCACCCCAGAAAGAAACCCTGTACCCATTAGCAAGCGCTCCCCATTTCCCCCTCCCTCTATCTAGCCTGACAGCAGCAACTAATCTTTCTGCCTTTACAGATTTGCCTATTCTGCACATTTCATATAAATGGAATCATATTCCTAGTCCCACCTGTCAAACTTTAAGATTGATTTTAATCAAAAAATATACATCTTCCAGGGTGACAGAACAAGTGAACTGGCTCCAAACATCCCATGAGGAGACAGTGAAAGAGCAGGAAACATCTTATTTGGAAAAGACTCATAAGGACATGACGACAATTTGCTCATACCTAACACCTGACACCTGAAAAGTCATTACCTCACTCAATCCCTGGGGCTTTCATCAGGGCTAGTTATGGGGATTATAAATGGAAAAGGTTGTCTAAGAAATGCCTGAATGGAGATTCAAAGGCTGCCTCAGAGAGGCTATTGTGGAGGGATTCTGAAAACTGGCGGGGGATGATGAGGCTACGTGGATGTATAAGGTCCCTTCCAATGAGGATTTATGACAGTCGGATGCGTCTGGACTGAGGAGTCTAATGCAGAACAGTATGCCAGCGGCACCCCTCACGCCTCTTCGCATCTGCTAGAGGGCACCATACATACTCCCTCTGACACCTCAAGGTGTCCAAATCGTCCTTTCCCTTACTACCCCGCTCCTGCCCTGGTATTTCTTGCCTCTGGCAGTAACACTACCCTCCTCAGATGTCACCTTAGAGCAAACACCAGTTGTGTTGGTTTTCTTGACTTCTCCCTTCTAAACTGAACGGGAAGTTCCCGCCAGTACAATTCTCCAGCATCTGTTACTTCCAAGACAAAGACTAAAACATAAAAGTGCCAACAGTCACTGCTGGGAACAAACGCGCCAACTCTGAGGAGGGTGGCAGAGCACACGAGGTTACTACGAGGAAAGAAAGGTCAACAATGGTCCCAGATGGCCATGGTGGTTAACAGGAGGGCACAGCTTACTCAAAATCAGAGCTCAGGGGTGCCTGGGGGACTCAGATTGTTAAGTGTCTGACTCTTGGTTTCAGCTCAGATCAGGATCTCATGGCTGTGGGATGGAGCCCTGCATTGGTCTCTGTGCTCAGTGCAGAGATTGCTTCAGATTCTCTCTCCCTCTCACTCTCTCTCTCTCTCTCAAAGCAAATAAATAAAATCTTTAAGGAATAAAAAATAAACAAAAGGGTGACTGGGTGGCTCAGTCGGTTAAGTGTCTACCTTCAGCTCAGGCCACGTTCCCAGAGTCCTGGGATCGAGCCCCACATCAGGCCCCCTGCTCAGCAGAAAGTCTGCTCCTCCTTCTCCCTCTACTTGTACTCTCTCTCTCTGTGTCAAATAAATAAATAAAATCTAAAAATAAACACATAAATTTTTAAAAATTAAAAAAAAAGAAAAATCAGAGCTCAAAGAACGAAGCAGTGAGTTATATTCCAAAGCGAGAAAACAGTGTCCTTTACCATAGTGAAGAACACTTTACACAGTGAAGAACAGACAACTGGCCAAAAATTCAATAGACAAAGGATCTCATAGCTAAGATCAAAGTAGATCCTTTACTTGTAACAATCCTCGACCTGCTACAAAATTAAAAGACTGCTTTTGTGGTGTTTTGCATATAAGTCAACCAAAAGAATCATATTACTTGAACAGTCAATTCTCAATTCTTAGCTTGGTCCACTTCTCAGTAGCATCTGAAATGGATCTTTGGCATAAATAGAACAGCTAGAGTGAGCCTTTAAAAAAATTTTTTTTAATTATTATTTTCTACTAATCTCTACACCCAGTGTGGGGCTGGAACTGACAACCCCGAGATCAAAACTTGGATATTTCACCAATTGTGTCAGCCAGGCGCCCCCTACAGTGAGCCTTTTTAAAATGCAGACCAACGGAAATCCTCCAGTGGCTTCCCCTCTCATTGGGAGTATAAGCCTAAATCCTCACCTTGATCCACAGGGCCCCGGGTAATCAGGCCCTCATTCACTGACCCCACCTCCTACTTCTCTCTCCATTGCCCATTCTACTCCAGCCACACCAGCCTCCTCCTAGTTTTTGGATGATCACATGTATGTGCTCAAGTAGGGACTTTTCAAATCCCTCCCCCAGAATTTCACATCGATCAAGACCTCACTTCATTCAGATCTCTGATTAAACATCACCTCAAACAGGCCTTCCACCCTATCTAAACAGCACAGGGACAAACACATTCCCCTATCATCCTCTAGTCTCTTACCCTACTTTGCACCGTTTTCTAGAACTCCACATCATACCTATTATATATTGATGTATTTTTTAATTCTATCTCCCCCAACCAGAATATTATTAGCTCATTTAGAAAAAATGAAATACTCTATTCAATACCATATACTCAGTACTTAGTACCTAGTCTGGTATGTATGAGATACTTCATCACAGTTTGTTGCATGAATGAATGAATGAACGAACGAACACTCTGAAGTTGATGGGTGACCCCCCCACACACAAATCAATCCCATCTTTCCACACACCTATTACAGTAACATGATCCCAAGATCAAATATGGCTCTACTTTACTAGGTATCAAGTTTTTCAAGGGAGATAGGAGACAAGGTATGATTCTGTATTACTTGAGATGGCCACATCAGGTTTCACAATTCAGTCTTATTTCATCAGCATTTTAAACTATGTACAGAGATGAACCAGGTCGAGTAGGGGAAATGAGGAGAAGGAAACACTAGGAGCCAATAATGCAGAAGCAAGGTGCTGCCTGGTGGACCTGGAGGGACTTTAGCATAGCAGGAGAGAGAGAGAGAGCGTGCGAGCGAGCTAGACAAGCAGGATAAGGAGTAGCGACTCTGATTTTTTTTTTTCCTAGTACATAGTTTTAGAAATGCCATTCCCACAGCCAAAACCAGCTACTTCATCTACAGGGCCCAGTGCAAAATGAAAATATGGAGCTTCCCTTTTAAAACATTTAAAATCTCTAAATGGCAAAAGCAGAGCATTAAATTAAATGCAAGTCCTTACGTGAGGACACAGGTGACATGCCTACAACGGTGTGACATCTGGACTGGGCTGGCATGATGAAAGCAAAGAAGCCTATGACAATAATCCAAGCAGGAGACAAGGGACCACACTAAAGCAGAAGTGACATCCGACAGCATTCTGCCCCTTGAGAGAGTACCTTTGAGACAGGGAAACTGAAGGGACCCCAGAAAGGACTGCTTTTTCGCTACCTCTATTCTTCCTAGGATCTCCAAGAGACCCCTGCCTTACACAGGTCTTAAGGTATGTGCTCCTTGTAAAGGTTGAGGAGTTAATTACTTCTCTGGAGTCGTCCAGCACTGCGGGTAACATAAACATCTACAGATGTAGACTGGGCAGACTCAGCAGGACTGTCATGAAGGTTTTCCAAGATCCCTGACTCTAGACCCCTTGACCCCAAGACTCCTGGCTCCAGGGAGAAAGCTACTTACAGAGGACACCTAAGCACTCATCCTTTGTTTCCCATCCAGGTCTCAGATGCCTGAGAGGACAAGTACACAAGACCACCATCCTCAATAGAAACCCGAGACCCCAAGCAAAGAGGAGACTCATTCTCTTTTTCCTTTCGGAGTCTCCCAGACACTCTCTATATCCTCAGTAAACTCTGCTCTCACTTCCTACCAGCTCCCCTTTGGTATCTCTGCTGCACAAAGTCCAAGACCCTCTTGGCTGCTCTGGCAGGACCCCTTTTGGGCCCTCAGACCCAGCCTACCCACATCACCTTGAGTTAACCCAACAAACACAAGTTTAAAATAAGTCTGCAGAAGGAAGACTTCCAGGGTCATCTGAATCCAATTTACTAAGTAAGAGAAAGCGCTAAGTGCAAAATACTGTTCCAACTATTTTTGGCAACCGTGGATCTTCTCTGGAGCAGAACAGACTGACACTTCATCTAATCTGATACAAAGTCAAATTTCTACCCCACCCCTTAATCCCCATCTGAATGAGAACCTGGAAAGGTCAAAAGCCAGAGCAAAACTGACCTAACGGTGTATCTGCATCTGAATGAAGACCTCACCACAACAGCAAACTAGATAAAGCACTGACCAGAAGACAGAGCACCTGTCCAAAAACCAGGGCCTTCATCTGCCCTTGTCCAGTTTGCTTGGAAGAGAAAGCAATATGGTTAAATGCTAATGCTAGCATGTTTGGATAACACACATACCCACTCCAATTTGTCAAGCAGTATTCCAAAGAAAGGCTGTGGACACACATAGTCTTACAGAGCTTCTGAATCCTTAGTGTGCATACACACTAAGTCATAAACAACCAGGATGTTTTCAAAAATAAACAATACGTTGAAGAGTGCCAAAAACAGGCCAACAGCTTTGCGTTTTTTAGGCTTCGTAACAACCAAAAAGAAAATCCATTATGTGTTTGTAAGACTGAATAAAATATGAGTAATTAAGGCCACATTTGGAAGAATTTTCCTCAGAAAGGAAAAGACAAAGCATCAGATTACAAGATGGTATATATTACAAAATTATGTGTATATGTATAGATACATATTATCATCTTCTATAGTAAATACATTAGAAAAATCAACATTCCACCTATTTTGTAACAATATACATTTTGGGCACCTTAACCTATTTCACTCAATTACTACTAAATATAAATTAAAGTAAGATAATCTTGGTAACTTTAAGAAATATACATTTTCAATTTCTTCAAATTAAAGTAAGATAATCTTGGTAACTCTAAGAAATACATATTTTCAATTTCAAATATATATTTTCAATTTCAACATTTTTATTTATTTGAGAAAGAGAGAGCAGGGGGAGGGGTATAAAGCAGAGGGACGAGCAGACTCTGTGCTGAGTGGGAAGTCTATGCGGGACTAGATCCCAGGACCCAGAGATCATGACCTGAGCTGAAGGCAGATGCTTAGCAGACTGAGCCCCCCAGGTACCCCTATATTTTCGATTTCTAACTAGATAAGGTTAATATACAAATTGGCAGAATTTAAGGCTCACTAGTAAGTTGTGTATTTAAGGTAATACCAAGCTTAAAAATGTATGGTAATACAGAATTTAAGACTACTGTTAGGTCGGTCATCTCTCTAAATTTTATGCTTCCAGAATACAGAAAAGTTTATTTTATTGCCCTCATTTCTTTCACATTAAACATCAACCGACTCATACAGATGATTGTATTCAGGACAGTCAACATAACAAAACATTGTCATTGTCAGCTGCTCAATGGGAAGGATGTTAGACTCCTATTATGAATTAAGACTGGTGATAAAGAAAGTATCTTTTTTCTAAATACCTAGGAGAGCCAGTTTGGCAAATGACATTTCTTTAGAAAATCCACAAGAACGAACACACACGCACACACACTCAGATACTTAGGGAGTACAAAATCCACTCATTAGCCTCTTAAACACTCAGGACAGCCAGCTTAAACATTCCAGAAACTGAATGACCTCCACACACAAATTCAACATGGGAAAAACAGATTACTGTCATGTAAGAGGAGGAAAAATGGTCCACTGTTCCTGAGGGGGCTAACTGGAGAACAGGAGGTCTGGTTGGTTTTGTAGTTCACATATTCTCCGAATCCACTCCGCATTCATTCAAGCTGATACTGACTAAATATCTACTGTGTGGCAGGCCCTGGTCAAACCTGACAGGAGCTTAGAGCCTCAATACTGGGAATGGGTGTGAGCACACTGAAAACTTTCAACAGCCAAATTTTATAGAATTTCACACTGTTGGGCAGAAAAATTAAACAACAGTTAGCACAATTAAGTTATACAGCCTCTGACTTTGCCAGTAACATTCCATACAAATGTATGAAATTAAGAAACAGAAATGGGTGATGGGTTACAAACTAAATGAAGCTGTTCAAATGCGGAATCTGCCAGCTAATTCACCACTGAACGCTGAAACGTTATCCCTGAAAATACTAGCCCAGAACTGCAGAAAGCCAGTAAGAGTCCCCTAGTTCTAGACACTGGAGACAAAGAGGTTTGTTTTAACAAAGGCAAGGATTAAAATTTCAAGATAATCAACTTTAGTCCAATAAAATCCACCACTGGAATGAAGTCTTATGGGACCGTACATCAAGTGCTATTAATACTTTAAGCAAAAGCAAATGAGGTCTTTTTAATTTCATTTGAATATGTCTTCTCTCTCTTTAGCATGTACTTTTTCAATAACCAACCCATAAAGTGGCAACACAAGGACAATTATATCACGGGTGTTTGGTGCCAAAGACATCCAATCAGCTGTGCAATGAGCCTGCCAGCATCCTATAAGAGACCCCCCCAGTTTACCCCAAGTCCACCCTAGTCACTCCAATCACTCAGAACCACAAGCCAAGATTCTCCTCCTCCTCAGGAACACACCAGTCACCAACCAAAATTTTCTGTGCGTCCACTACGTGCCAGGCACCATGGAAGGCACTACGGATACAGATATAACAATAACTTCAAGAAGCTTACTGATTAGGAGAGAAGTGGAAGAGTCACAGAGAAATCATTATTTAATAAGTGTGTGTGCTGGAGTGCATGTAAGGAGCTTGGAAACAGCTGCTCTGTCCTCAGAGGAAGAAAAAATTGAATAGACTGAAAAATAAACCACTCTTCTTAGATAGAGGAAGAAAAGGGAGGACACAAGGCAAACCACTAGCCCCCAGATTAGAGGGACAGACAGACAAATACAGGAGTCGCATATTACCTGAGCAGAGACCCACAAATGGAAGCTACCTCGGGAACCAGTGCTAGGCAGGAAAACTTGAGGGGCCCTCACAATACTGTGAGATTTATATCCAGGAGCTCCACCCGGATCCCGCAGTAATAAATACTGGAGAAAAATCCCCTCAAGCTTCCACTGGAGGGGAAAGGAACCATTCTGAAATAGCCAGAGCACTCTGTTCTTAGCAATCAACGATACATGCAGAGATGGAGATAGAAGGAAGAGGTTTAGCCACAGGACTCCACATTAACCTTGGAAAATAAACAGCTATAAAGAGATGGCTCATAATTAGGTTACTGAAATTTTTTTTTTTAAGATTTTATTTATTTATTTGACAGACAGAGATCACAGGTAGGCAGAGGGGCAGGCAGAGAGAGAGGAGGAAGGCAGGCTCTCTGCTGGGCAGAGAGCCTGATAAGGGGCTCCATCCCAAGACGCCGGGATCATGACCTGAGCCAAAGGCAGAGGCTTTAACCCACTGAGCCACCCAGGCGCCCTGGTTACTGAAATTCTAAATGTCACTTTGCCTCCGTTATAAATCTCAAACTGATGTTATTTCCCTTTAAGGCTAGGCTGTGATCAAAAGACAGGATTTAATAATCAGTAGTTCCCACCTAACACTACTTTCCCCCCATATCCCACAACCTCATGCCACCATTTCCCACCCAGCAGCCAGAGGGGACCAACTTGCACAGCTGATCGTGTTGCAACCCTTCTTAATAGGCATCAGTGGGGTTTGATCTACTATTGCCCATTTGGTGGCTTCTAAGTCCTTCCGAGACCTGACCCGTGCCTACCTCTATAGCCTGGTAGTCTTTCTCCCTTCACCCATGTGCAACACCCCACTCCATCTCTACTCTCCAGCCCCAGGTCTCTCTTCCCTCTTCAACTTCCCCAAATGACATTAGCCCTCCCCCCCTACACACACACACACACACACACACACACACACACACACATACACTCCTGTTCTCCCGCTCTGTAGCACTCATCAGGTTCATATTTCATTTATCTCACCAGTCTTCCCCACCATACAACAGGTAATCGCGTCCATCTGGTACACCAGTGTTTCTGCTGCACCTATTCAAAACAGACACTCAACATGCACTTAAGACTGACTGGTCATTCCAACTCCGGATTCAACGCCCAGAGGGCCAGGGCTAACGGAATCTCTTGCAACAGAAGTAGCTACTCCTCACAGAATAAGCAGATCAAGGCACAAACACTTCATGTATCTTTCCCAGTGAGGACTTACATGTTCAGTTCAGTTGCACAAAGAGGTATCAAAAACAACTACATGCAAGTTATCACAAGTGAAGTTCACTGATCTTGCTACTCTAAGTCAGCCGTTCACTCAAAAATATTTACGAAGAAACTATGCTCGGTGCCATGCTATAGCACATCCCCCCTCCATGTCAGAGAAACAACGGAGCATCAGCAGTCATCCCCTAGTATGTTCTAATGGCTTGGCCAGGCATCAAACTGTTGATAAACTAGCCTATTTTAAAACAAAGCCGAGGTTTAGGAATGGTGTCCTATCTTTCACTGGCACAACCAGAAATAAAAATAAAGTTTAATTTTGTCTTCTTGCCTAAAGAATCTGCCCATTTTTATAAAAGTCAAAAACTCACAAAATTAAACTTGTATATTCCTCAAAGTACTGCTAAGGGATACATGCATATATGGCAAAAAAAAAAAAACCCACAAGAAAAACATACAGTGAAGCAAGAGAATAATAATGATGAGATACAGGATAGCAGTTGGGAGTAATGGAGAAAGGACATCTGGGGGGTGTTCTTATCCCTCAGGCTGAGTGGTAGAGACATAACTATTATCCTCTGGTACATATACACGCTGCACACCCTCTTTTTCTTCTGACTGCCCATAACGTGAGGGCAAACTGGATAGAGAAAACAGAGATGGACAAATGTCCACAAAGCAGCAAATTCCCAAGATGCCTGGCTAAGACGCCAGAAACAAGTAACTACTCAATGTACTTCTCATTGTTCAAGCTAGAAATGCTGAGTGAAAGGCCCCTGTAACAGAGCTTGATTTCCTCATAACACTACCTAAAACCAGTGGAAACCACTGCCCACTTCCAGTATCAACCCCTCTCCAAAAGTTTTGTCACTGAGAATGCCAACACACATACACACACACACACACACACACACACACACACACACCTCTAAAGGCATGGTGAGAAATGAACTGCAGTTTTAGGATTCTGCAAACTACAGGTTCTCTATTCTCCCAACGCCCACTCAAAAGAACATTTTGGCACCAAACTTGTCACAAAATTAAGAAAATTTTCATTTGATAAACCACTTATCATTGATATCACTTTGATGAATCTTTTAGTAAGAAAGTAAGCTTTACAAAAAAAAAATCACTGTGAATAGATATCAAAGTCCTTTAAAGACAGAAATTATGGAAGAAAGGCATTTTGGCACCTAACTCAAATGACTCATTTCAGATGGCTGGTGTCCACCCTTCAAATGGCCTTGTTCAAAGCCAGGCTTTCTTTTCCTTCAGTATAAAAAGACATGGTTTTTAATCACTCCCTAACACTTGTGACTGATAGCTATGAAGAAACATCTGAATCTCCTGTAATGGTCAAGAGCTTACACTTCAGAGCCAGACTGCCTAGGTTCAAATCCTGGCACTGCCATTTCTAAGCCCTAAGACAGGGTCTGTGCTGCACACCCCATGCACATCACAGTCTGCACAGCCAGATGTGGTTATATTTCTACCTGTGGTTATATTTCTACTCTTCTCCTTAAATGGGGCTGTTTACAAATCCTTCACACCAGGTTATAATGCCTTTGAGGCTAGAGACCATCTTATTTTAACCATCAATAAATACCACTTGAGATGTAAAACTATCCCATCTTTAAACTCTCATCCTCCTGTCTCCAACATCCTACAGATTATTAGATGAACTTTCACCTCATTAAACCCCCCGCCTTACCTTATATGTATTATACTGTACAATCCTAGTAACCACAGTCATGACTTAAGACATTAAGACTCAGAAAAACCTGTTCGATCACACAGTAAGAATTACAGGCAGCAATGTTTCCTTTAAATGTTATCTGAATTCTTTGGCATTGAATAATTGCATAAAGTAAATTACTAAATTAAGCAAAACACTGTTATCTGATTTAACTATATAAATGGACATTTCATCCCTTTGGCCAGTGGTTCTCACACTTCTTGCTTCAGCCTATTCAAGCTGGTGCAGAAAGATCCTTAGCACAGGTTGTACTTGGATCCCAAGCCTGACCTCTGAACAAGAAAGGATCTGTTCCTACAAGTGCATGTTTGCTCCTCCTAAAGCTATCTGACATTCTTAAACACCCACAAAATGTGTATGAGTCAACTCTTACAGATTTCTGAGATTAAGATTCCAAAATATTCTCTAACAGAAGAGGCAGAAAGTTTGACGTGAAGAGAAGAACTTATTTTCACACTAACAGGTATATACATGGAAGTCATCCCAAGTGAGAGGTTATACTAGGCTAGATTGCCAAAAATCTGCTCTCCCTCTTTTTGAGCTGAATCTTCTTCTGGGTGTCTGTGTGACAAAGATAAGATTTACCTAAAAACCTTCTTGATAAATCACAAGACATTAAAAAGATTGTAAACTATTTCCAAAGAAGGTAACAAAGGCAGCTTTATACTTCATTTTATATATAATAATACAAAACTTTGAAACCATAAAGGAAGACTTTCATCCTGTTTGTCCTTTACTCCTTTGGATGAAGAACTCCCCCTCCAGGGGATCAAGTTGCTGACCACATGTCTCTCTTGAGGAGCAGTGACTTTACATGGAGGGCTGATCTTCAAAGCCTGACCTTTGCTATTTGGCCTTAGGGTCCAGTATCTACCTCATCCTGGGGACAATTATTATTGGTGTCAACCACAGCAAACTGCAGCTAACATTATTTGAATCTATGATCTATATAATCAATCACTCTCTAAGTCAAAAGAAGGTTCATAGCAAAAAAAAGATCTTTCTTATAACCTAGATTTGAACTCAAATCTATGTAAAGTATAAATGTGTACTTCTTTACCACTAATTATGAGATTAGAAATGAAAAAACCTGTAATGTGTTTTCTTTGAATTGAGGTTAAAACTGACATATAACATATTAGTTTCAGGAGTACAACAAAATAACCTGATATCTGTAAATATTAGGGACTGATTACCACAATAAGTCTAGTTAACTTCTGTCACCAGACACAGTTATAAACTTTTCTTCTCCTGATGGTAACTTTTAAGATCTATTCTTTTAGCAAGTTTCAAATATGCAGTACAGTATTATTAACTATAATCAACATGTTGAACAATATACCTCCATGACTTACTTATTTTATAACTGGAAACTTAGACCTTCTGACTACATTCGCCCATTTTGCACCTCCCTCCCCATCCCCACGTCTGGCACCCACCAATTTGTTCTCTGCGTCTGTGAGCTCAGGATCATTTTGTTTTGTTTGCCTGTATAGTCCACATATATGTGAGTTCATACATTTGATTTATTCTTGCCATCTGCATTTTTATCATGGGATGATACCCTTTTAAACACATCACAATGGCTCCATAATGAGGCAGAGAGCCAAGATGATTCAAGGAATTACCAGCAGGCTGAAAATCAGGCCTCTTGGCTCTTGGAGCTCTGCTTCTAAGTCACTGTCCACAGGACGGAACACATCAACGTGCCTCACACATCATGGCCTCAGGTATCCTCACCTGCATGGAGGGGGCCCGCCAGCTCTGTCGTCTCCGAGGTGGAATTTCAATTTCCTTCACCTGGTTTTGCGGCCATGTGTGGGGGCCAGGGGATCCAGCTTGCCCAGTATGTGTGGAATCACACCAGTCTGCTTCCAACCACCAAGATTCCACTGGAGCTGAGGAGACGGACCTCAGAAACTAAGGAGCAGCTCCCTGCTTTCAGCGGCAGTCGCCGCATGGGTCTTCACACCCATGCAAGATAGAGGGGTGCCGTCCGACCAGACCCCAGGCCTGCACCACCTTGGCGCTCCCTCACACCCGGCCTGCTAGACCTCCTGCAAATAAGGGCCAGTGCTTTGCTTGGCCTCTCTGCTCTTTTCTCTCTGGTCAGGCGGCATCTGTACATTCACTCAGTCTCATTTTGTACCCCCTTGGGTCCAGGGGGTATATTGCTATAATAGACAAGATTAAAAATATGTATGGACAAAAGCCAAGATCCTGCGTAGGGAAGGGGTTCGCATTACTGGAAGAGCAGGTCATCCAATATCTAAGTATAAGGGAAGTCCAGCAGATTCTTTATCCTGAAGCTTTCTGCCCACACCAACAGATCAATTATTATTTGACACTGCACAGGGATTCAAAGAATAAAACAGTGCAGTAACCTCATTTTAAGAATTTAAATAGATCATGAAAGAAAAAGATACCAGGAGTCTTAGAAGCCAAAAAATTTTGGATGTCTTATGTCAGGAGCATTTTTTTGGCCTCGAAGGGGAACACATGCATTTATAAACATACCATGAACATCTGGCCCAGTACCACATGCTGCCTTATATAAGCAGATCGGGATGGAAGCAACAGAAGCTGGCCAAGGGAACACATGGGAAAAGGCAAGTCATCTGAGAGGTGTGCCAAAATCCTAAATGAGTTTTAGAGCCACAGCGTTTCATGTCTCAGGCTCCCGTTCTGCCAGCGGGCCTCGGTGGCCAGCACACCGGGCACTTGCAGCCTGAGGAGTGGGACTGTCCTTCAGACTCGCCTCCCCTGGGACCTCAGCAAGACTCCATTACTCGGCGCTTTCAGAGGACAGGGAGGAATTTCACTTTTAAAGCAACAGAAAAAGGAATTCCTTCGTCTTGCACGAGGCCCAGAGTGTGGATCCGGCCGTGCCAGGCACCCCGCAGGCTGCGTGTGCGCGGGATCCTGGCAGCGGACCAGCATGAGGGAAGCTGCCGTCTCCTCCGCTGCCATCTGCTCCCACAGGGTGCGTGGCTACTGCTGCCTGAGAGGGCGTCTTCCCTCCTTCCCTCTCTCCCTCCCTCTCCTACGCCCTCCACCCTCCACCCCACTTCTATCTCACAGCTTTCTGGCAATGCTCTGGTGGAGAACTACAGCCAAATACCCAAGATGCGCCCCGCTGGCCAGCCTCCAGCAGACAGTCCCACAGGCAGAAAGGGGAGCGGGGCAAACAGCTGCTCCTAACGCTCTAGTAGGACACGGCTCCTGGCGGGGGCAAAAGGTCCCCGAAGCAGGCCGACAGGTAGTCACCCTGTGACACCCAGCAAGAAGAATGGCAGGTAATACCACAGCGCTGCACCTGTGAAAACCAGTATGCAGGTTCCTCAAGAAATTCAAAGTCGAATTACCACATAATCCAGCAATGTCACTTCTGGGTGTTTATCTGAAGAAAATGAAAATGCTAACTTAAAAAGGTATCTGCACCTCCACGTTCACTGTAGCATTCTCTATGATAGCCAAAATATGGAAACAATCTAAGTGTCCAGCAATGGATGAAGGGATAAAGAACACAGGGTATTAAAATAAAAAAGAAAATATGGTGTCTCACTCTATATATACCACACATGCACAAACGTGCAAGTGTGCAATGGAATATTACTCAGCCATAAAAAGGGAAGAAATCTTGCCATTTACAACTTGGATGGAGTTAGTATTATGCGAAGTGAAACAAGTCAGAGAAAAACTAATTACCATGTGATTTCACTCATATGTGTTATTTAAAAAACAAAACAAATGAGCAAAAGGGAAAAAAAGAGAGAGACAAACCTAGAAACAGATTCTTCACTCTAGAGAATAAACTGACAGTTACCAGAGGGAAGGTGGGCGGGAGAACGGGAGAAGAAGGTGATGAGGATTAAGGAGCGAGCTTGTATGGAAGTGTTCAATTACTATGTTGTACACCAGAAACCACTGTGTGTTAACTAATTGGAACTTGAATAAAATCAATGACCGACAAACTAACTAGAGTATTAACAGCAAAATAATACCAGAAGCACGTCACTTAACACATATGAGGTGCTGGAAGAGAGCCGAGCACACTGCTGTCAAGACCACTATTTTGCTTTCTTGAAACTAAAAAAGTATTATATGCACAGAAGTGTTTTGTACACAAAAAGGGAGAATATTGTAAATTTCTGGATGGGTGTGTCAGTTTTATGTATTTCTATGTATATTCTCAATTGTGAGCTTAAACTAAAAAAACTTTTTTTTGTTAAAGAAAAAAGGATTAAAGAGGACAACTTGGGTTGTACAAACAAGTTTCATTTAACACTACGTGAACTGGACAGTCTCCTTTCAGAGAACTACAAAATGAGGCAGAAGGTAGGAAGGTTTTTTTTTGTTTGTTTGCTTTAAAGATTTTGTTTTTTTGTCAGGCAGAGATCACAAGTAGGCAGAGAGGCAGGCAGAGAGAGAGAGGAGGAAGCAGGCTCCCCGGCAAGCAGAGAGCCCGCTGCGGGGCTCCATCCCAGCGCCCTGGGATCATGACCTGAGCCGAAGGCAGAGGCTTTAACCCACTGAGCCACCCAAGTGCCCCCCTAGGAAGGTTTTATAGGATAAAAACAAGAAAGAAAAAGGAAACTTATCTGACTGGGTGGGGCCACAGAGTCAACCTTCTTTCCGGTGAGAAGGCCCAGAGCTGGCCTGGCCTCTTTGGATACTGGCTGACAAAATACACTGCTTTTCCACATGGAGCAGTTACAGAGGCACAAAAATTATCTAAGTTTCAGTTTGCTGACATAGCACAGTGGGCACAAGTGGTTCCATCTTGGGCCTAGAAACTTACATCAACGCTATCGTCGGGCACATTTTTTTTCTTATATTTTATTTATTTGACAGAGAGAAAGAGAGAGCACAAGCAGGTGGGAGCAGAAGGCAAAAGAGAGATGGAGAAGTAGGCTCCCCACTGAGCAAGGAGCCCAACAAGGGGCTCAGTCCCAGGACCCTGGGATCATGACCTGAGCCAAAGGCACCTGCTTAAGTCACTGAGCCATCCCATCACCTAAGGGGCACGTTTTAAAAAATTAAATATTGGACCAAACCTTATTCTAATCCCATATATGCATTACCTCATTTAATTCTTACCACATTCGGAGGCCGTACCATTACTATTCTTGCTTTGCAGCTGAAGAAATGGATCTACAAAGTGACTGAGCCATGGGCCGGCTGGCTTCCGGCTGGCTTCCCAGGGAAGTGGGATCAGAGCCCACACTCAACTGAAGGTCCAGTAAACGCGCAGCTTCCCACGCCCGCCAAGCCTACTTCCACTTCCTCAAGCCATTGATCTCTTTCAATTCCTCCCACCCTTGAATCCTCTGTTCAACCATCTACCCTCCACTTCTGAAGGAGACCACCTCAAGGGCAGGTCTTGTTCAGCTGAGTGACTGAAACTAAGCCTCAAGGTGCAAAGGATTCCTTCAATAGTTTTAAGCTAAATAAGTAAATAAAGATGGGATTTTTTAAAAGAAAAGAAAGCGGGGCACCTGGGTGGCTCAGTGGGTTTAAAGCCTCTGCCTTAGGCTCGGGTCAAGATCTCAGGATACTGGGATCGAGCCCCACATCAGGCTCTCTGCTCAGTGGGGAGCCTGCTTCTCTTCCACTCTCTCTCTCTGCCTGCCTCTCTGCCTACTTGTGATCTCTGTCTGTCAAATAAATAAATAAAATCTTTAAAAAAAAAAAAAAGAAAGAAAGAAAAGAAAAGAAAGCAAAATAAAATACGGCAAGAAAAAATAATAAACCCTGACTCTTCAGAGTCTGTCCCAGGCAAAGGGAAACTAAAGTCTTGGTAATACCACTTGCTTTCTTAGAGCTATGACAGGAGGAATAAACTTTATCTAAAACTTAAATTGGATTTTAAAAAATAAATAAAAATCTTTAAAAAAAAAAAAAAAGGGACGCCTGGGTGGCTCAGTTGGTTGGACAACTGCCTTTGGCTGAGGTCATGATCCCGGAGTCCCGGGATCAAGTCCCACATAGGGCTCCCAGCTCCATGGGGAGTCTGCTTCTACCTCCGACCTTCTCCTCACTCATGCTCTCTCTCACTGTCTCTCTCTCAAATAAATAAATAAAAATCTTTTAAAAAATATATATAAACACTAACTTTTTAAAGCATGTTTCCTTCCAGGTCTTTGTTCAGGGAAAACAAGTTAATAATGAGTTTGTAGCTCAACACAGGTGGGACTAGGATTGATTTTGGGAGTTGATGGTGAAGAGGTACACTGTTCTGGATAAGAAAGTAACAGGTATTGGAGGACTGAAAGCTGGGGGATAGATAGATGGAGAGATAGAGCAAGCAAATTCTCCAGAAAGGAAAAGAGCAAGAAAGTAACACATTAACTCTGAACTAGGGGATGGGCAGGCAGAACTAGGGGGTGTGTGCGAAGAACGGCTGACAGGTTTTAGGATAGTGGCGTCCAACATGCCCTATCAAGATGTTGCTTGTGCCTGACTCCAAACACCATGCCCAAAACTCAATACGACCATCTCATATGAGGGGTCCTTTGGGAGAAGAAAATACAGGTAGTGGCCAATAGGGGACGAAGGAATGCAGAAAAAGGGTGGCCCTTACAAGACTGAAAAGCGGAAGTGAAGA
The DNA here is from genome assembly GCF_010015895.1 of Lontra canadensis. NCBI lineage: Eukaryota > Metazoa > Chordata > Mammalia > Carnivora > Mustelidae > Lontra > Lontra canadensis. The sequence goes on along the minus strand of NW_022631152.1, from coordinate 2,488,499 downwards.
CCTCTAGAGAAGCATGACCTCTAAGAAAGAGGTTATAGGGGAGTGGGCAGCACTGTAAATGGTGGAGTAGACCACTGTGTGCCCACCACGTAGGTGGTGAGGGTCCAGGTCTTTCTGATTCAACAGATAATGCTGGAGGACCCGACAAGCACCACAGACCATTCCCCAGAGTTATAGATCACGCCCACCAGAGAGAACGCCTGTCCCATGCCGTGCAGTCACTCCCACGCCACACATCATGACTCAACACCAACAACCAGGATTTGTAGTTGACAAATCGCTTTACAACGAAGTGCAAGCTGGCCCAGAAGCAGAAAAGAAACAGTGAAGAGGAAAAGAAGAAGACATTGTATTTCACCTTGGGCCTAACTAATCCAAGTACAAGCTGGTCATGAGACAGAGAACCTGACGGTACCTCATGAAGGAATCTGCTCATTCTCCTGCTTCTGTTCTTGCTGGGACCTGCACCCTCTCCCTACACGGGCTTACGGTACTGATAATGCATGTCCTCCTTGTAAAGGTCAAGGAGTTAACAATTTCTTTGGAATCTTCCAGCATGACAGATAACATCTAAAGGCTGTCAAGAAGGTTCTCTAAGAGCACTGACTCCAGACACCCTGACACCAACACCCCCGGGGCTCAGGACAGAAGTGACTGATGGAGACCAGTTCCTGGATGCCTGCAAGGGCACACACACCAGACCTCAGTCCTCAATAAAACCCCCAGGCCCAGCAAAGACAAGACTCTCTCTCCTGTTGGAGTCTCCCCAATGCTCTGTCCGTATCTGCCCTCTCTCTAGATCTTCAATAAACTCTGCTCTCACTTCCCTGTTTGATTTCCATCCTGCGCAAAGCCAAGGACCCTCAGACCCCCACCAGCCTGCCTCGGTAAGTCACCGGACAGGAAACATTAAACTCCGCCCATTAAACCAAGGATTGCCGTCAGCTCACGATGACTGACTGCCGCAGCTGTCTCTATTTCAAGTGCAAGTTCCTAGACATCGGAGGATGTTTGGCTTATAAACCCAACGGCCACAAAGGTACCGGCCGCTTGGTTTCAACCCCTAAGTTGACTTTCAAGTCTCTGCATCGGCTCACAATGTTATTCCAAGCAGCATATATGTGAAACTGAATGCTCGACCAGACACACTAATTTTAGAAGTCACTTTAAAACTTTCCCACTTTCTCCACCTGCCAAATGAAAGGAGGACAACAAAGCAGCTGCCACAGCTGCTCTCTAAAAATTGGTACAGTGGTGACATACATTCTTCTGAGACAAGAATTCTCCGACTCTTTTTTTTTTCTTCCCAATGCAAAGCCAGAAGATACCGGGAGTCTCTAAAAATGATCAGACTCACGCAGCAGAGCAGTTTCAGAGAAAGGCATCAAAGTCAGGCGGTAGCCAACAAAAGAAAGTTGGTGGGTTGTTTTTTTTTTTTTAAAGATTTTATTTATTTATTTGACAGACAGAGATCACAAGCAGGCAGAGAGAGAGTGTGGAGAAGAAGCAGGCTCCCGGCTGAGCAGAGAGCCAAGATGCGGGCTCGATCCCAGGACCCTGGGATCATGACCTGAACCGAAGGCAGAGGTTTTAACCCACTGAGCCACCCAGGCGCCCCAGAAAGTTGGGTTTTAAACTCATTCCACTTCTTAAGTGTATCACTGGATTCCACTTCTTTGCAATCTCAAAACAAAATGATAAAATATCTTCAGGCAAATTTAAACCTAAATAAGTCCATGGTAACCGCGATAGTGCTATTATTTGGCTCCACAGATTTTATGCAAAATATCACCAAGATCCAGTTCATGTGACCTTTTAAGAGCAACTCCTTCTACTTTGTGTAAAAAAGCAACATGGGATGAATCTGTATCAAAAAGAAAAAAGACAAAAAAGGAAGGAATGAAGGAAGAAAGGCAGGAAGGAAGGAAAGCAAGCAAGCAGGCAGGCAGGCTGGCACCTTAATAGGGATCATGTCCTAACAGACAGCTTTGCCTTGCCTTGTGTAACACTTCAACTGTCAAGAACAAGCTTTAAAAATGGATCCTACAACTTTTTTTTTTCTTTTTTTTGCCTTTCACCGGCCAGTAACCATGAAACAGATTTCCGAAACGTGTTTGTATCGGGTCTGTATAACTGAAGACAAACTAGAGCAGAACCAGAATTACAGAAAGATTCCATCCTCTTAATTTAACTTCTAGAAACACCACTTCCCACCCTGCAATGGGTTCCTGGTTTCTGCCACTTCGAACATTTCACGCCGCCCAACAGCAGTTCCAGCTCCGGCTCAGCCAACCATCTGTGGCTGTCTTTCCCGATCCTGGCCCTGAAGGAAATGCAATGTTTCAGGGCTGTTTGGCTTGGCTGCATTCCTCTAGACATAAGCTAAGTGCATGCATTTTTTATTCTCCAGGGTTTGAGCTTCCAACAGTGTTCATAATATGACATTCAAAATCTAAAACTGACCTTGACTAGGAGATGTGGACTGGCCCTGAGACAACCTAATGGAACAGTCAAGGGGGAGGGGGGGAATCCTTCCACAAGGCTCTTAAATGCATTTCCTCTACAAAACTAACATCACTGCAATCAACCACTAATAACTAACACCACACACTGGCCAACTAGGATCAGAGGCTGAGGCACTCACTTCAGGGAAAACAGAAGAGGGCAACAAAAAGCCGAGCTCCAGGAATCAAGATAACTAATATTTTAGTGCCATATTTTAAAGTATCAAAACTAGTGCAAAAAAAAAAAAAAATCCACAATGAAAATGGATCCAACTCATTTAAACAACTCACTCTCACGCATTTTAGTCCTGCCTCAATCTGTCAGATCTGGTCTTTATCTTTTAAAATGTTGCATTTTGATCCTTTTAGTGCACTGAACAACCCCACTTCTCTCACTTACTGAGTTTTCTGGGCACCCTCTTAAAATTTCACCCAAGGACAGTGCTTCACTCACCTGACCATGGCCTCAGCTCTGCCAGCACATATTAACTTAATACTCACGAAGAGATCCCATAAGGTAGCTGCACCGTTACTCTCCTTCATAAATGAGTAAACACAAAAAGGTTAGCTACTTTGCCCAAGATTGCGGTGCAAGGGTCGCCCAGTCAGATTCCAAACCCAGCCAGCTATGTAGCTCAGAGCCCACACTCTTAAAGACAAACACTACCTCTCAGAGCTTTGAATGAACAAAGGCATTCAGCATAAAATCAGAGTCCTGGATTTTAGGAAATAAATACTACATGAAAACTATTCAATAACCATAATTAATGGCAACCTGGGCAAATTTAGTCATGATTTATTCATCACATGGATCAATATCCTACGATATTTAGGCTAAGTGGTCATTCCACCAAACCCCCAGTATTTACCTAATTTGTCCCTAATACTTTTAGCCATCCTCAGAACGAACCAAGGAGGAGATGGAAGTTCAGACCTCACTCAAAGGACAGAACTACAGACTGGAGTAGCCTTGAGTAGCTGGTGTCTGCCCGTAGGTTTGGAGACAGCCTCATATACTGTGGGCTCTACAAAGCTAACTGAGCTACCGTGCGCCTCACAGGACACTGTTCAGAAACACTCCCAAATCATGTGTTAATTTAGTAAGAGAGGAGAATTTAGAAGTCAAGCCATGACAGCTACAATGGTCCTACCATATTTGGCCAGTTGTTACTGATGGAGGCCATCACAGTTTAAAAGGGTCAAAATGAAACCAGGCTGAAAAGAATCTAGAAAAGTCATCATGGAAAGAATGGTTGAGAGAATGAGGGCTATTCTTTTGAGGGTGGTGAAAAAGATGACTTCAGTCAGGGAAGTGGTACCTAGCAACTATTTCCAATTGTCTGCAGAGTTACTAGATTTAATGTGTGTGATACCAAAAGACTGAAGATGGACAAGTGGACGACAGTTTATGGATGACAATTTCAAGGACTGGCTTTCATCTCAGTACAAAGAAAAAAATCTTCCAACAATCAGACCTGTCCAGCAATGAAAAAACCTGCCTCCAGAGGAGGTGAGCTGGCTGTCAGCGGCTACAGAAAGGACTCAGTAGAGAATGGCCACTTGGACAGAAGGACTCAAATCCCTTCCAATTCTAAGACATTAAGAAATGGAATAATTAAACTTAGCACATTCATTGTTATGCATAGTGTTTAGCTCCTAAAAACCAGAGAAAACTAAAACAAAACTCTGAGCTCAACAGGAAGGAGGTCTTACACTTTCACTGTATTCCAAGCTAGATTCTTGATTTTTTTAAAACTAAGCCACTGAAATAACACAAGTTAAAAATCAATATCCCTCATGGAAAAACTAAATTGTGTCCTGAGACAGTATTTATAGTTAGCATTTTAAGAAAATTAGGAAGCTGTACTCATATACGCAATCGATATTTTATAGTTCTCCCACAAACTACATTGGCTATTTTTACCAAGATCTACAGAAGTCCACAGAAGAAAAAATACATAAGCAGTTGAGTTAGAATTTAGGATTTAAACAAAGCAAACCAAAAGCCAAATCAGATGTATCAGCAGTCCAGAACATTAAAAGACCCTGAGAAAATCTATCCAATCAGACAAACAGGTAAAGGTAGAAAAATGTCCATCTTAATGACACAATTTTGGGACGCCTGTGTGGCTCAGTCAGTTAAGCATCTGCCTTTGGCTCAGGACATGATCCCAGGGCCCTGAGATCAAGTCCCACATCGGGCTTGCTGCTCAGCTGGGAGTCTTGCTTCTTCCCCAGTCTCTGTGCCCTCTCTCTTTTTCAAATACATAAATAGAATCTTAAAAAAAAAAAAAAAAAAAGGATGACACAATTTCTAAAAAGCAATTTTGGGTCCAGGAAGGCTTCCAAAAGACATATACACATAACTTTAGGGTAAGTATTTTTGTTTGGACAAGAATGGAAACAAGACTAGTTTTAAAAAAAAAATAAGAGGACAAGACAATTAATAGTTTAAAAACAGTGCTTGTAGGCTCCACTGGTATACGTACACACACATAATATATACACACAACACACACACACACACACACACACACACACACCCTATATACTGCCTACACCCCACTGCATTATGCCAATGATTCCATTCAAAGCACCACATTTACTGAGGAAGATTTTCAAAGAAATCAAAGTATTATGACTCCATGGAAAAAGGAAACAAACCGAATAGAGAACCTTCCTACTTGTCAGGCGTTTTACACAGACGACCCCGTCTGATCCTCCCAACAACCCTGTGAGGGGGCGGTTCTTACAAAGGAGGAAATCAAGTTAAATTAACTTTCCCCAAAGTTTACCAAGCCAGGAAGAGATGGAGCCAGAGGTATGACAGACTCCAAAGCCCAACCTTATTTTCTCTATGCCTAACAGCCAACCGCTGGAGCCTATCACTTGCTATGTCAAAACCCACTAGAGAACTTCGACCTGGAACTTCCTGCAGGTGTGTTAAACTTGTCATCACCCCAACACCCGACTGCCCTCCTTCTTTAAATGGGGCCACTTTTCCCCACCATCGCTGAAGCTCAACCCTTTGAAGGGTTGCATTTGGCTCTGCCCTTCCCACCATTCGCAGGCACAATCTATTCTATTAGGTGCTACTGTCACTACCTCAGCTTCTCCCAAATCCCCGTTTCCATTACTTCTACCCTATACCTGATCAAAACTGTTGGCCACCATCTTAGGTATGCTCCACTTTCTCTCCACTACAACCCACACTATACTTCCCTACGAGAAATGATAATCGTGCCACTAAAGGAGTTTGAGGAAGGCACTGACTCCCAGGCACCTTCCTATTTATAAACTCAATCTGGAATTACATGTAAGTCCCAAAGGACAATTCTAAATTCCATGCCTACATAATTCTACCACCTCTAGGTTTCAATCAAAATACCCTCCTCTCAGATATGACCCCTCCAACAATAACACCCTGCTCCCACTTTCGAACTGCCAGTACCTTTCCCACACCCCTCAAGGTTCAATTCTAATGCCATCTCTCCCTCAGCTTTCACTGATGTGTTGTGTCATCCAGAAGTACATTAAACAACTATTAAGTACTAACTGTATGTTAGATATTGGAGATACAAAAAGAACTCAGTAAGTTTATACAAGTAACTTCAGTGTTTAAAAAAAAAAAATCATTCTTTTTTAAATAGCACTCAGTATAATCTGCCTTATAAAACAATTAATTGGGTGTATGTTTTACCTTATGAATTCCTTAAAAGTAGAGGCCACTTTTTACTCCTATTAACAAGTGTACACTGGAATACACTGATTTAACAAGAACTTATGGATGTTAAAAGTCTGTTCTCATTCCCCCTTTTTTTTTTCTTTTTTGGTTTGTTCTCCCTACTTTCACTCTAGAACCTTCCAATCCAGTTTCCAAATAGCCTGGATGATCTATTTAAATGGGAATCTGATTGTCAGTCCCACATTTTAAAACAAGGGCTTTACCTTGGATTAGGCAATGAAACCAAAATCCCCAGGCAACAAAGGAAAAAAAAAAAAAAGATAAATTGGACTTCATCAAATTTAAAGACTTGTGTGTTTCTAAGGAAAACATCAAGAAAGGTTTAAAAAAAAAAGAGAGAGAGAGAACAGAAGAAAATATCTACAAATCATGTACCTAATTCAGGGACCTGTATCCAGAATATATAAAGAACCCAACAATGAAGGAACAAATGAGCACATCTGCAAATGGGCATAAGATCTGAATAGACATTCTCCAAAGAAGATATACAGATGGTCAACAGCAAATGAGATGTTCAGTGTCATTAGTCCTTAGGGAAATGTAAACTGAAATCACAGTGAGATATCACTTCACACTCACTAGGGTGGTGAAAACAAAAAAGACATACATTAACAAGTGTTGGCAAGAATGTAAAGACATTGGAACCCTCATTCATTGTTGGTGGGAATATAAAATGGTTGAGCTGCTTTGGAAAACAGCTGGCAGTTCCTCAAGATGTTAAACATGGTGTTACCATATGACTCAGCAACTCCACTCCTACGTATATATATACCTGAGAGAGATGAAAACATATGCACACAAAAATTTGTATACTAATGTTCATAGCAGGTAACAACCCAAGTGTCCATTAAATAATGAATCAAGAAACAAAATGTGGTATGCCCATATGACAGATTATCTAGGGATAAAAAGGAATGAAATACTGACACATAACTACACCGATGAACAAAGTTGAACCTTGAAAACATGCTCAGTGAAAGAAGCGAGATACAAAGTCACATCTTGTATGAGTCCATTTACAATATCCAGAGTAGGCAAATCCATACAAAGGGAAAGTCAATTAGTGATTACCAGGGGCTGGAGGGAGGGGGGAAATGGGGAACGACTACTAACGGACGCAGAGTTTCTTTCTGGGGTAATGAAAATGTTCTCCAATTAGCGGTGATGTGATGATGGTTGCAGGATTCTCTAAGGACACTTATGCTTTAGGTTTTTATGCTTTATAAGGATAAATGCTCCTTTATTCAAGTTATCTCTCAGAGCTGTTAAGACATAGAAACTAGTTAACAGTAACAACAAAACCCTAGCCACTTCTCATCTACTTGCCCTGGAAGGCCAAACTCCCCCAGTCATCCCTTAAGCTCCTATGCCAACCCTCAGAGCCTCCCTTCTACCATCTCCTACTCACAGCACTCCAGAAACACCTGCTTCCTTTCCTCCATGGAAAAAGCTCACTCCTATATGAAGTCTCGCCACACGCCGTCCCGTCTGCCCCCAAATCTTCACACACCTGGCTCCTACCCTTTCTCAGGGCTCAGCTTAAACATCACCTCCTCAGAGAGGCCTTCTCCGACCTCACATCACAGGCTTAAGTGGTTTTCCCAATCACCCTCTATCACTGCACTACCATATTTTTGTGGTAAAAGTATACAGGATATAAGGCATAACATACACAGGGTTACCCTGATTATTTTTCCCTTGTTTATAGCACATCTCCCATCCTGCCTTAATAGGCTATCAGAACATTTGCTGAACTGAACTGACACGAAGAAGTTTATGATTCCGGTGCTGAGAGACTTTAACTGATGTTACAAAACAGACCACCTGACAGGGAGGTGGTAATGAATGCCATATCAGAGGTACAGATGGGTCTGACAGAAATTTCAGGAAGAAAACGATGTGTAGCTGCCAACAGCTGTGAAAAATCTTCACTGAAGCAACGAGACTGAAAACTGAGAGATTAAGGGAAGTGTGAAAGGCATTCCAGGAGAAAGGCACCCCTGAACAATGCCCTCCCCACCTTGTCCATGACCTCAACACTTCACCCACACACACATCCCACCGTGACTCACGGGAACATCATGTGAAACCTAGAACTTGAACCCGAGTAAGTGCCTCAAGGGTACTTCTGCATCCTCCTCATACCTATTGCAGGCACAGAAGCATCTGCCAAATGGCTAACGGAAGAGCGGGTTCAGGTATTATGCTAGAAGTCTTAACAATTAGAATGAAAGGCAACTTCTACCTCCTCACAATTACGTCAAGTTTCTATTTTAGAACTTTCGGAGCTCTTTTGGGGGGAGGGAGGAAGTCAGGGTTTCCTTATTTAGATTTAAATAAAAATGTTTTAGGAACAGAACAACAACAAACCACGTACCTCTAGCCTAGCCTTGAAGAGCCTTCTGAAGCTCAGTGTCCTTGTGGACCGGTGAGCTGTAGTACGCGGCCCCCTGTGCTGTTTGTGAGGCAGGAAGGGGATATTTCACTAGGTATTGGAGTCCCTGCATGACCTAATGGGCAGTTTAACCCAACCTAGGGAGTCCCAAGTTTGAATACCAGCTTCTCTATTTAACTAGCTATTTGACCTAAGGCAAGTACGGCGACCTCTCTGAGGCCATTTCTTCATTTGTAACATGACGGCGTTAACAACTGCTCTGTAGATGTGTGCATGAACTAGAGGACAGTATTCATACATTAGCCAGCGCAGGGCCTAGCACGCTCGACCTCCCTGACCCCCATCGCAAATGTCAGTTACAATGACCAAGTCACAAGAACTACAAAGTGCCAAAGTCAAAGGCGGCTGGTCAGTAAGAAAGTGCTGAAGAAAAGAAAATAACTGATTTCTAGCCTTTGGGGAATTTGATGAGCAGGAGTGACTTTGCATTATTTCAATACTATCAGCCTTTCTGGCTAAATAAGGGGTATTTGCTGCCAGGCCTGTCGTTTAACCAGTACAAGAACTCTTGGAACTTGGACATCAGACTGTTAAAATATAACATCAGCCATCTAATTGCACTTCGTGAAACTGGACAAGTGAGACCTTTCGTACCATGTCTTAAAGGCTAACCTGAGAACTAAACACCAAAGTGAGGCAGGTAGGGGGAGCACAGAGTAATTCAAAGCCTCTACTACCTGCTCATGCTTTAAAAAACTAGTTTGCTGAAAGACAATACATGATCAAGCCATCCAACCCATAATAAAAGAATATTAAGAAAAACAATTTCCAAGTCCCTAAATCTTCTCACAACATGTATTACACATAGGGTGTTAAAGAGCACACTAGCCTAATATAATACCATTTCACATTTACTCGATAGATTTTAAGGGATGAGGCAATTCGGTATGTCCGTTGGAACAGGTGGATGTGCAGCTAACAGTCTGGTACCCAATCTACTAGGTTCACGATCAGGTGCCGTCACTTGAGTTCGAGGAGTCTGAACCAGTAGTTTAAAAGCTTCAAACTATGATGTGGCTGTATGTGTGCATCTCAAAGGCAAGCCCAAGTAATGAAAGCTGGAAAACGTAATACAGAGCAGGTATAAGTACCCTTTCCTTTGATAGTAAAGAGGTGACTAAAGACCAAAATAATAACATAAAAGATGTGATCAAGACACAGAAGCAATGATCTCTTGTGGGCCACAAGAAAGCTCTAGAAAGTGTGCAGCTATGTGGTGGCAATGACCATCCCATCTCTTGATCTGGTAGCGGGACTCAATCTGTCAAAACTCAGCTCAGCAGTCATCTCTAGAAAGCATTCCCTAATCCCACCGCCTCCTCAGTGCTGGGTGGGTCACACTTCCCCATGTGCTACAGGACCTACACATGCACATCTTTCAGCCTCCATTACTTTCTCCTAGTTTGCCTGCCTCTGCCTATCAACTTAGAAGCTCCTTCAGGAAATAGACCCTGTCTTGGGGAACCTGGGTGGCTCAGTCATTAAGCATCTGCCTTCAGCTCAGATCACGATCCCAGGGTCCTGGGATTAAGCCCCACATCGGGCTCCCTGCTCAGCGGGAAGCCTGCTTCTCCTTCTCCCATTCCCCCTGCTTCTGTTCCCTCTGTCAAATAAATAAATAAAATCATTAAAAAAAAAAAAAGAAAGAAAGAAATGACTTTGTCTGACTTCTTCGTATCCCACAAGCCAACAGTGCTTGGCACTTACACATTTGTTGAAAAGACCTATTTACTAGGAGTTCGGGGAAGCATGCTTTGTACACCAAAAGACTGTAGATACCCTAAATTCTATCAACAGAAGACTAGTTAAATCAGCAGTTCTCCAAGTGTGGTCCAAGGACACCAAGGGTCCAGGAACATCCCTTCAGGGGTGAGGTCCCTTTTTCAAAGTCTAACTACACATCTGTGTGAAGCCAAATATTCTTTTAGTACTTTAACCAACACAATGCAGCATACAAACTGAATTTATAAAAATCCAGCTTTCAGAACACCTGGGTGGCTCAGTGAGTTGAGTGTCGGTTTTGGCTCAGGCCATGATCTCAAGGTTGTGAGATCCAACCCTATGCGGGGCTCACACTCAACCCAGAGGCTGCCTGACATTCTCTCCCTCTCCCTTGCACGTGAGCACATGCTTGCGCGCACTCCCTCTCTCTCTCAAACTAAAGCTTAAAAAAAAAAAAATGACAAAGCAAGTCATTGAAGAGATTTGTGTATATGTGAAAAAACATTACCCTTCTAAGATTTTGTTTTGGAAAAGTTATTTTTCGTAGAAACATGTTAATATGGGTTTATTACTTTTAATGAATCCATAGTATTTTTTAGCTTTCTCAGTTTTAACTTCTAATACAGTTAGCATCTAGAAATCTGCATCTAAGACTCCCCGGAGTTCTCAATGAGTTTTAAATGTGGGACTAAAATGTCTGAGAATGGCTGGTTCGAAGAACTACAGTACAGCTATACAGTAAGAGCATGTGGCAATTTTTCAAAATGAATGAGGTAAACTGATAATCTGCTAGTAGAAACCAACGTCTAATCTATATTGCTAAATTTAAACAAAGACCTGAAAAACAAAGTATAAATCTGTACCTTTTATTTTTTTTTAAAGATTTTTATTTATTTGATGGAGATCACAAGCAGGCAGAGAGGCAGGCAGCGACGGCGGGGGTGGGGGGGGGGGGGGGGGGGGCGCACAGCTTCCCCACCCAGTAGAGAGCCCAATGCAGGGCTTAATCCCAGCACCCTGAGATCATGACCTGAGCTGAAGGCAGAAGATTAACCCACTGAGCCACCCAGGTGCCCCAAATTTGTACCTTTTAAAAAGAGGCAACTGCTCTGCCTATGCATGCTGTATGTATGTATGCAAATTCTCCAGATGAATATCCAAGAAAAGTAATTAGAGGCTATCCCTATAGAGAGTAGCTGGGGAAGGAGGGGTCAAGGAGGGGAAAGAGACTTTCCACACCATTCCTAGTGTATTAATTTGAGAATTTTACCCTCAGGGCCGTTGGATAGCTCAGTCGGTTAAGCATCCTACCCTTGATCTTAGCTCAGGTCATAATCTCAGGGTCCTGGGATCCAGCCCCATGTTGGGCTCAATGGTCAGCAAGGAGTCTGCTTGAGGATTCTCTCCCTACCCCTCTACTCCTCCCGCCTCCATCCAGTTTGTGTGTGTGTGTGTGTGTGTGTGTGTGTGCACTCTCTCAAATAAATAAATCAATCCTTAAGAAAATTTTACCATCTGCATGTTACTTTCTTGAAAAATAAAAGATGGGATAAAAATTATATTAAAATGGGGCACCTGGGTGGCTTAGTGGGTTAAGCCTCTGCCTTTGGCTCAGGTCATGATCTCAGGGTCCTGGGATGGAGCCCCGCATCGGGCTCTCTGCTCAGCAAGGAGCCTGCTTCCCCCCATCTCTCTGCCTGCCTCTCTGCCTACTTGTGATCTCTCTCTCCATCAAATAAATAAATAAAAATTAAATATATATATATATATACACATATATATATATATATAAAATATACTGAAATACCAAACGGGTATTAAACTTAAAGAACAGACTATAATGGCACTGGAAAATATCAAATGATTTGTTGTAAAAGTAAAGTAAGCAATTTTCAAAACCATAATTCACAGTATATTCTTTTTTTTTTTTTTTTTTTGAGAGGGAAAGAGCTGGGGAGACAGGGAGAGAGGAAGAGAGAAAATCTTAAGCAGGCTGCTCTCTCAGTGCAGAGCCCAACGAGGACTCAGTGTCAGGACCTGAACTGAATCAAAGGTCAGCCACTTAACCTACAGAGCCACCCAGGTATCCCATATCTAGTAGAGTCTTGAAAGTCAGCCTGGAAGGATACACTGTATATGAAAGTATAAACAGCATTTCTTTCCTTCCAGTTAGTGGGATTAGAGTGTTTGTCTTATTAGCAGAGTAGTACAGCGGAAGCGTGCTGGGCCCATAAAAGTGTTTGTCTTATTTTTCTTGGTTTCCTAAACCTTTGATAACTTACATATACTATCTTTATAATCAGAAAAACATTGGGGGCACCTGGGTGGCTCAATGGGTTAAGCCTCTGCTTTTGGCTCAGGTCATGATCTCAGGGTCCTGGAATCGAGCCCCGCACTGGGCTCTCTGAGCAGCAGGGAGCCTGCTTCCCCCTCTCTCTCTGCCTGCCTCTCTGCCTACTTGTGATCTCTGTCAAATAAATAAATAAAATCTTAAAAAAAAAAACACAAAAACATACAAAAGAGTTTAAATACATGTGTACCAATGTATGCATATCTCTATCTGTATTTACACAGAATATTTAGTAAGCAAAGTGGTGCATGAACAAATCTTATCAACTTTTATACCAAGACCTTGACTGAGTATTCTTAAGCTAAGCTTGAAATTCCCTTCTTCTTCTACAGTTTAAAAACCACTCTGGTCCAGTCATTTTACTTGTGCCACAGAAGGTATATTTGCCCAATGAATCACATACAGTGGTGTTCTTAAGAGCATACTAAACAGCAAGCCACTCAAATGTTTCATACCAGACTGGTTAGGCATGCTCCAGTCCAACCCGAAAGGTACATTCACCCAAGGTGCTCACGCCAAAATCCTAGGGCTGATTGTGGGCTGCTTTCTCTCCATCACCCCTCCCAAGCAACTCACTCTGTCCAGTCAGCTTGGCCTTCATACACTTCCTAAAGTCCTTCATTTCTGCCTTCACCACTACTGCCCAACCCAAGCCATGGTCCACTCTCCTAGTCTATACTGGTTTTACTGGTACCACTCCTGTTTAACGGGAGTCATTTCATACAGCATCCCAAACGTCAACTTTTAGAAAGTAAATCCATTCGTGTCAGCGCCCTATTCAAAACCTTGAATAACTTTTCAGTGCCCTAAAATCCAATCCAATTCACACTTTCCAAATTTTCTACAAGGCAGGACTCCAATCTAGGTCATTTAAACAATGACCATACTGGCAGCACCTGGGTGGCTCAGTCAGTTAAGTGTCTGCCTTCAACTCAGGTCATGATCCCAGGGTGCTGGGATTGAGCCCTGCAGAGGACTCCCTGCTCAGCAGGCAGTCTGCTTCTGTCTCTCCCTCTGCCCCCTCCCGTTTGTACTCACACCAGTACCTGTGCGTGGGTGTTTGCACTCGCTCTCTCTCAAACAAATAATCTTAAAAGAAAAAAAAAAAAAAAGAAATGACCACACTGGAAGAATGCTCAGATTCGGCTGTGAATGTGGCCAAAGCAAATGTACCCTCAGGGGACAGTACATCCGGCTTCCTGCTCAGCAGGGAGTCTGCTTCTCCCTCTGCCTCCCTCCCTGCTTATGCTCTCTCTCAAATAAATAAAATCTAAAAAAAAAAAAAAGTTACAAATAGTTCTCTTCCAACACCCATAAGAACCCTCAAAGAAGCCAGAAAAAATAAGTTGTAGAGCGGACCTGTAGAAACAAGAGATGCCCCTAACTGGTCAGACCCTTTGATATGGTTTTGGAATACAGGTGAGGTTCGAACCAACCACCAAGAATTCTTGAAGAATTCTTGAGATGCCTTTGGTGCAAAAGGGTCGTTTGTTTATTAAAGCATGAGGACAGGACAGGAGCCATGGGCACAAAGGGGGGCTGCACCAGAATCTTGAGGAGTGGGGATTTTATACTCTCAGGAGTTGGGTTTTAAAAGAACTTTCATATGCTAAAGAGGACCAACCGACCTATATAAAATAACTACAAGACCCCAGAGGCCATGAAGGTTGTTTTCCTTCTAGCAAGGTATTAACATTAAGACAGTTGGGAAATTCCTGGAAGAATGTCACACTTGTCCCACCGGGGGTTGGGAGGGGGTGTCAGGGTGCCAGCATGTGCTTTGTCTTCAGTTAGCCTTCTGCTCCCTCAATGCCTTGACCTGGGCTATACCAACCTTAAAAAAAAAAAAAAAAAATGGAACAGAGAATACTCTAGAAATCCTGTAATACGCCAAGACACTCTATGATCCACACAAAGGTTAACTATTTAAAGTTATTTTAGATACCTTGTTCAACTCTGTCAAGTCTCTCAAATACAACCTTTCTATCTTCCAACCCTCAGTTTTCACTCTTACATAAGAAAAGACACATTTATACTCAAAAAAAAAAAAAAAAAACCCCAAAACAAAAACCTGAGTCCTCTGAACTAGGTCATCTTTTCAAAGAAAAGAGGCTCAGGCCATAGTCTAATTTGAAATGCTAGTCCCATCTGCAAACCCCAGCAAGAGCTGCAGTTAATATTAAGAGCAGAAACAGGTTTGTTCTTGAACATTGTATCTCCCAATCAAGTTCAGGATGCTTCCAAATGGAAATCTGCCAATTTTCCTGCACTTGAGAGAGTAGATCCAGTACAGAATAATGTGATTTTTATAAAAAACAAAACAAAACAAAACAAAAAAAACGCCAGTATTTGTCCAACCCCTAAAGCAGGATTCTCACATCCTTTCAGAGGGAGGTTTCAGTCACCACCACTCAACAGAAGAGATAAGGAGTTTTACTAGGACTCACTACTAAGTGTCGTCCCGTGTGTACATGCACATGCTTATATACACGTACGCGCATACACAGAAAAGTTAACATTCCTTTTAACACAGTGTAGGACCCCCCTCCTGGCAATCTATGAAAACTATCCCTTCTATTTACTTGTGCAAAGTACTAAAGAAAACCAAAGAGAACCAAAGATTTGGGTGTGGGTCTTTTTTTTTTTTCTTTAAGATTTTATTTGAGAGGGAGAGCGCCTGCAGGCATACACACAGAGGGTAAATGAGGGGGAGCAGCAGACTCCCTGTTGGGCAGAGAGCCCGATGTGGGGCTTGATCCGCGGACCCTGGGATCATGACCTGAGCAGGAGGCAGACACTTAACTGACTGAGCCATCCAGGCATCCGGGTCAATACCCTTCAAAAAAAATAAAGTCTTTGATTAAGTCTCAGCAGTACTGCTCCAGGCAGATGAGGCAGAGCCAATGAGTGACAACTATCTTAGGCTAATCTCAGATCATAGTAAATACAAACTTTTACCACAAGTCAAGGCTAATTAAACAGAATGGACTCAATTACTGGAGGTTATCTGACTTATATTCTGCCTTCAACACAGACTTGCTGAACTCTCTTTAGGCACCAGGTACTTCACCATCCATATCCCTGACCTTGAAGTCTCTTTTAGTGGGAACTGGAACACAGTGAAGGTAGAAGGGACAACAAAGGGCACAGGATTATCTTAAATACTGCTACAGCCCTCAGTACCTTGAACACTGTCCCACACATAACAGGTACTTGGTTTAAGTATCTACATGATGAATCAGACAGACTTTTGCCACACGGCATGTGACAGCATCATCAAGCTAAGTGCAGGGTAAAGAAATGAATTCTCTCAGGGCAGATAAGGGAAGACTTCCTAGAAGCCGGGGGTAGCCCTTCCTTCCCTGGATGAGCAGCTTTTCAGAAGGCAGGGCTGCAGGAAAGCCATGTGGACAGGAGTATGCTGGAAGCAAGGTTGGAGCAGATGGCCTGAGATACTTTCCAACTCAAGTTCCCACCAACATTTTATTTCCTGGGGTTTTGTTGTGCTTCATGCGCTCCTTCAAACCTTCAACTCTAATAAAGGGGCACCTAGAGAGGGGCTGTTGTATTTCTCTACCAGAAAATTAACTAAAAGCTAACAACAGGTAACAGAAAAATAGACTGTGGAATGTTTTATTTACCAGGCACTGAGCCTGAAGACTCTTAGAACCAACTTTCTGTGAGAAAAATAATCTGAGAACACCCTCCAAGTCCACCAGACACAAGCCACTTTGAAAAGAAATTGCTGCCCTCCGTTTTTCTTCTCTTTAGCAGATAAGCGGTTTTTAAATTGGTTTTTGCAAAAACTACTTAGCTCCCAAGAGAAAAACAAAATCTAAACAGTCACAGTCTTACAGCAGAGAGAAACTCTGGGAACAATGAAGGCATGTGAAAGGGAACAGAAACTAAAATCCAAAAAAACAAGTAAAGTTAAAAAAAAATTTGTAAAAAGTGAGAATAAGGGAAAACATCTGGAAAGTCTTCAAAACCTCTAAGAAAGTTCAGAAGTAAGCTACTTCCCATCACATTCACTTTAAAAATGGGAAGGGCACCACTAATCCAGGCTGGGATGGACAAGGTGCAGTCTTTCATGCCAGAAGGAAACCAGTTCCCAAGGCAGGTATAAAAAATGCTAAGGAATGGGCTCAAAGCCATTGCATCGTTTCCTCCCCTCACCTTGCCTCCGGCTCCCTACCACAGAGAAACCGGAGCCAATCACAAAACCCTCCGGCTGAGAGCCAGCCTTCCCTCTCACACTGCTCTTCCCCCAAACTGCATTCCAAAACAAAAAGAATAAAATGCAGCTAAAGGTGGTATTAAAATTAAAATAGACCCATTTGAGGTGAGAAAAAATTCAAGGTACGACCAGGGTACACGGAACTCTACACCGTCAGAGGCTGGGGAGGGGAGGGAGAAGAGGCCCAGTCTTTCTGAGAATCAAAATAAAAGCTTGCTTTTTGCAATAGCTTAAGAGATAATGAATAAAACTCTGCCTTGGAGATGTTTCTTAATTCCTAGCTTCTATGCCGTTTTCCAGCACAGTCCTCCGCCCACCTCTTCAAACTAATCTATGCTTCTGTAATGAAGATCTCTGGATAATTAGCCCACGAATGGGCAATAACCACCCTGGTCACCTCCAAGGACAGCAGCGAAGGTTCAGCACCCCGTCTGTGGTTAACAAGTTTTCGTAAAGGAGTTGCTAATTATGAGCACATGCATCCCAGAAGGGTTACGCACTAGAAGCGCCAACAGCCACCTCGCGCCTTTTAATGCCAGTTCATCAGGAACTGGGGTGGACGTGGGGTGGAAGGAGAGGGGTGAAGGGCCCTACTGAAAGACGAAAGGATCAGGCGATCTACACCCCCAAATCCACGACTCCAGTCAAGGGAGACTTTCTCAAGAAGCCATTTCCAGGGAAGCAGGATTTAAAAGGTAATTTATCAGATCGAGCCTCCTACTACGTAGTCTCCCAACGGCCAGGCCCCGGCTTGGGAAGGAGGGGAGTTCGTGGTGAGAGTTTACCTTAGAAGGCGTCCGCGGACAGACAGGCCTTGCAAAGCCACCAGGGCTCTGTCCGGAGGCCCGGGCGGCGCGGAGGGGCAGGAATAGCGCGCGGCTGCGAGACCCGCAGCGCCACAGGCTCCCCAGCGCACAGCGGGACCCGACTCCCACAGGTGGGCGGCCAGAGCAGGGGGCGCGGGGAAGGTGTGGGCACAGAGAGCTTTGCCTTAAAGAGGCAGGGCGAGCGGGAAGCTCGGGTTTTTCGGCTGTCTGAGTGGTTACCGGCTTTTCCCCAAGACTGGAGGAGCCCCGAGCACCTCCCACCCTCCTCCCGGCTGGCCTCGGCTTCCTCCAGGGGCGCGGTTAAGCCGCACGGCCGTGGGCCACCGTTTGCATGCTCCCAGGCACGTACGAGCCTGCACGACCGCACGCGGGCGGGGGAAGGGCGCCCGGGGACCTAGGAGACCCGACCTAACCCGACCCGGCTACGGATCACCCCCGCCCCTCGCCCCCGCACCCCCCACCCCTCACCGGTGTTCGCTTTGATGTTCTCCCGCAAGAAGTGGCCGCTGGAGAGATGTTGGAGGCCAAAGCTCTGAGCGATCCTCTGGCACACGGTGCCTTTGCCCGAGCCAGGCGGCCCAAGGATGACCGCGCGCAGGAGTTTGGAAGCCATTGCCTTCGCCAGGCAGGGAGGGGGCGGCCAAACAGGCAACCCGGACAGCAGCCTCGGAGAAGCCCCGGGAACTTTGTTGCTGCTGCTGCTCCTTCTGCCTCCGACACTCTCCGCTCGCGCGGGGACTCGCCGGGCGCCCCTGCAGGGGGAAGGAGTGACTTTTGAAGACAACCCCTCCCTTCAGCCCCGCGCCGGGGCCGGCTCGAAGGCGGAGAAAGGCGCCACGCTACCCATCCCCGCCCTCCTCGCCCCCACGCCGCGATTCCGTAGGAGTCCCGAGTCCCCGCCCCAGGCGGGGTCGACCTCGGGGGCTCAGAGGGCCGCCGGGCCAAGCCCACCTCCAGCCTTTCCTCTTTCGCTCCGCACGCGGCGTTCGAGGAAGGGGCTAGGCGGCCTGGCATCCCAGCGCCAGGCTCGACCGAGGGGGAAGCCGGGAGGGGCGGTGACTCCACGCGCGCGCCCCGTCGCCCCACGCACGGGGCGGCCTGGGGGCTGAGCCCTTGCCCCGGGCCTCGCACGTGGGCAGCGCGGAGTCTGCGCCGCGGCCCCTCCCCAGCGGCTGTCAGTCCTCCGGAGTCGCCGCCGCCCGCCGCCCGCGCTGACCGCCCAGCGCCCACCTCCGCGGAGATTGGGCCGAGGCGCTCCCTGCCCCGGGGAGCCGGAGTCTGGCCGCTTCTCCACCCGAAGCAATCAAATAAACACGCACCTCGGCTGGGACGCGGCGCTCGGCGAGGCTTCCAGCCCGGATCCCGCTGGGCGGCGCCGCCTCCGCCCGCCCCCACTCCGAGCCCCAGCCGGCCGCGCGGGACTCGAGCCTTACGTAAGCCGGGGAGACCCGCTCCGCGCGAGTCGCGGGCCGGCGCCCCCTCCCCTCCCCGCCGCTCCGCTCCCACCCCGCCCTCTGGTCCCACGTGCCCCGCACCACCCAGCGGGGGCTGCAGGGGCGCAGGGACACAGACCCTTCTCTTGCCATCGCCTGCGGACCCCGTCTGCTGGTGAGGAAAAGGAAAAATACAACTTGTTGATCGCCTACTGTGCGTCAAGTTCGGGGCTGGGCGATTTCCTTGTGCAACAACCGGTCCAGATAGAGTATTCACAGATGAGGAAAGGAGGCTTGGCGTGTCGCCATTCATTCAACAAATGTGTGTTGAGCGCCTACCATGTTCCCGATACTGTTTTAGGCGCTTGGCGCATAGCTGTAAACCAAAGAGGCGGAGTCTTGCCCTGGTGGAACACACAGTTCAGCCGGCGGTTTGAACCCTCACCGGCCTGACTCCAAAGCCCAAGCTCCTTACAGAAGAAGGAAGGAGGGGGTGATCATTCACCTGTGCTCAAGTTCTTAGAGCCAGCTGATTTCAGGACCTCAGGCAGGGCCCAGGATGTTGGCACTACAGTTACAACTCACCAAGTCCAAAGGGTGCTATCTTCCCTCCTCTCCCCTGCGTATCCCACTCTATAGTCTCTCTCTCTCTAAGATTTTATTTATTTATTTGACAGAGACAGTAAGAGAGAGAGAGAGGCAATACAAGCAGGCAGAGTGGCACCTGGTGGCTTAGCCGTTGAGCGTCTGCCTTCAGCTCAGGTCATGATCCGAGTCCCGGGATCCAGCCCCACATGGAGTCCCACTCCATATTCTCTTAAATCTGTTCCTACTCACCCAGCCGTTCCTCACAGCCTTCATTTCCTACTGGCGAAAGTGTGATAACTGCCAGCCCCTAAATCTCTAGTCCATCCTCAGTGCACATCAGTTTCTATTATTTCCCAACCTCAGATAAAAAGCATCCCTTCAGCATAAAATATCTTCAGTCTTGGGGCACCTGGGTGGCTCTTCAGTCTTGGGGCACCTGGGTGGCTCAGTGGGTTAAAGCCTCTGGATTCAGCTCAGGTCACGATCCCAGGGTCCTGGGATTGAGCCCAGAGTCTCATTGTGATCTCTGTCTGTGAAATAAATAAATAAAATAAAATAAAATAAAATATTTTATTTACTAATTTGACAGATCACTAGTAGGCAGAGAGGCAGGCAGAGAGAGAGAGGAAGGGAAGCAGGCTCCCGGCTGAGCAGAGAGCCCGATGGGGGGCTTGATCCCAGGACACTGAGACCATGACCTGAGCCGAAGACAGAGGCTTAACCCACTGAGCCACCCAGCCGCCCCGTAAATAAAATCTTAAAAAAAAAAAAAAAAAAAAATCTTCAGCCTTCCATACATCTTTGCAACCTTCCCTCTCCCCTCCTTCTACAGGCCGAGCTTTGGGGAAATGCATTGCAGGGTTTTGAATGGAACCACAAATGGGGAGGGACAGCCTGGGGAAGAGACTCTTCTAGAGTCCTGGCTGCATCCTCTGAGGGGGAAAGGGGGCCTGAGTAGGCAAGAGCCTGGTGGAGTATTTCTTTTTCTCTGCCTCTGGCAGCTCAAGCCCCCTCCTCCAGCATCTCCAACATAGACAGCCAGCCAGACAAGGCCTAGCCTCACCTAGAGCACACCGAGTCCCCCAGCCTCGCCCAGCGTTTGTTCAGTAGGCTCATCCGCTCGTCTCAGATATCATGGGAGTCTGCTGTAGACATGAGGAGGTTGTTTCCACTGAACCCTTTCAGCCCTTCACCTGGGAATAAACAGAGAAGAGCTTCCGGGGATGTGGGGGTGACTTAACTCTCCTTTCCCTTTCCCTCCATATGCTGTATCATATATAGTGGATACTTTGCAGTCCTCCTCAGACCTCAGCATGCGTCAGAATCCCTCTGAGGGCTTGTTTAAAACAGATTTGCTGAGCCCCTCCTCAGCAGTTTCTGAATCTGTGGGTCTGAGGTGGGCATTTCTAACAAGTTCCTAGGTTAATGCTGAGGCTGCCAATCTGGAAATCAGCACTTGGAAAGTGTGGTTTCCACACTCTGAAAACCACTGCTCTACCACACTGAGCACTGAGACATGGGGAGCTGTGTGGCCTCGCGGCTCCTCTGTCTGCTGTGGGAACTTTGGCCCTTAAGCTCTTCTTGTTCTAAAATGCGGACATTGGATTTAATACTCCTAAAGGTCCCTTTGACTCTATCAAGCATTGATTCTGTGAGTTCCCACTGGAAATAGTTTCTAGCCCTCACAAACTAGATGAACTATAGCCCACCTTCCCTATCACCCAGTTCTTTTACCTACTTTTGAAATGCATTTGTCAACATCACCTTATAATTTCAGGGAACAGCATTAGCCACTCACACCGTCATAAGACTTAGTGCTTGAGGAGTTTAGGAGCTTATGTTATGAAACAGAAAGAGTTGTTACGTACTAAACTCAATAAAGAAACCCGGTCGAGCCTGGAAGCTCGAGCCCTCTGTGAACCTTACCCCTGCACAGCCAAATCAGGTTCCTATAGTCTGACAGCTGATTGGAAGCAGTAGAACTGGAAGAAATGGGTTTGGGAGTCAAACGCCTCTGGGATTAAACTGCAACAGCACCATTCACTAACTCTGCAAGTCTCCTGATCTCTGTGAGTCTTGGTTTCCTGATCTGTAAAAAGGAGATAATATTTATTTCTTAGGCTAGTAGGGAAGCTTAAATGAGCTAAGGTGCATATAGGATGTAACACAGTGCTGGGCATATATTAAATACTCAGTGGTGAACATCATCACTATTACTTTTTTTTAATATTTTATTTATTTACTTGACAGAGAGAGAGAGAGAGATCACAAGCAGGCGGAGAGGCAGGCAGGGTGAGAGGTGAAAGCAGACTCCCTGCTGAGTAGAGAGCCTGATGCAGGGCTTGATCCCAAGACCCTAAGATCATGACCTGAGCCGAAGGCAGAGGCTTAACCCACTGAGCCACCTAGGCACCCTGAACATCATCACTATTATTAACCATGGGACAATTATTTAGCTTCTCCGATCTCAGTTCCTTAACTGTAAGGAATAAATGAGCTAATGTGACAAAGTATTTAGCAGATCCCCTGGCCCTTGGAAGATACTCCACAAATGGCAGCTATTCTTATCACACATACACTCATATAATCAGTTTCTTCCTATTTCCTTTGCCTGGGGTTTTAAAGCTGTTGGTAATATTTATCACAGTGTACAGAGGAATGTACATCTCCGTGTTTGTCTCCCCTAGAGACAAACTGGAAACTCACTCTGAGAGGAGGGGCCCAATCTTATTCATCTGTCTAGCCTCAAAAACATACCACAGTCTGCCTGTAATAAGTGCGCTGTTAATGTTGGCAAATCTCCCTCCCCCTCCTAACACACTGGACATTGAGCCCAGGTGCCTCCCTGCAACTTCACTGGATGGTAATGTGAAGTCCACAGTCCACGTTTGATCTCACTTTATACATCCCTTCATCAGATTCTCCTATCTGGACTGCAGTGCCCCTGTTTAGGAAACATTCGTCATTTCCGTATTACTGTCACAGTTTTACCATAACCTTGTACCACCTTGGTTCTTAGCCACTTATCATGTTTCTTTAAGTATTGACTCAGTTTGCTTAAATAATTTATTTAAAAAAACTGAATGCAACTCACCATAAGTAAAAGGACACACTAAAATAAATAGGAGAAAAAGAAAATAAGGCTACCGAGTTCTATCTGGACTCTACTAACTGTCTGCCTGTGGAGTTTCTGAACTTAGTCTTTATTTAAAAAGGTCGGGGGGAGGGTGTTTACCAACTCATAGAGAGGTGTTTGAGACAGATAGCATCTAAATGAAATGTTCTATCTGTAATCACATAGCTCAAAATAGAATTAGAAAGGGAATACTTTCTTTTTTTTTTTTTTTAAGATTTTATTTCTTTATTTGGCAGAGAGAGAGACACACGCAGTGAGAGAGGGAACACAAGCAAGGGGAGTGAGAGAGAGAGAAGCAGACTTCCTGCTGAGCAGGGAGCCCGATATGGGGCTTTACCCCAGGATCCTGGAATCATGACTGGAGCCAAAGGCAGATGCCTAATGACTGAGCCACCCAGGCACCCCTTTTGTAACATTCAGTTTAATAGTGTCTAAAACCAGATCCACATGCCACCTAGAATCATCTTTGGTCCCATGTGAAATTATCTTTTGCATCATCAAGGTTGCATGTCACATACTCTAATGTACTTGTAAGTGTACCTTTAAAATACAACTCACCAGGATTTTTTAAAGGATGCCATCACCCCAACCATAGTTCAAAGATAGTATACTGATCCCACTTCAAAAATTAAGCGCCCCACTCCCCCACTGTTCTTCCAGCTATCAATTCTTCATCACTATCTTGCAGGCTGACTTCTGTTATATTTGTTGGAGACCGTATGCTCCGTGAACATAGCGCCTTCATCTTTTCCTCACGGCCTCCACATAGCTAGGCATAGAGACCAGACACGAAGGCAGACATTATTATACAGCCGATTCACTGCTGAATGAATGAATGGACAAAGCGACTTCTCTTTGCCCTCCACGGAGCTTCTCTGGGCAGACAGAAGGAAGGCTAGTTACTCCAACACATCAAGATTCAGAAAAGAAAGCTGGAGAATGATGGGAAGAAGGGGGAAAATACCCAGCCCTGTGTGCCTGCTGCCTTCTCCCTGCAGGCACTCATTCAAGACTCAAGAAGTCAAAAGGCTGCACTGAGAGAAGAAATGGTGACTAAAACACTAACATGGCATTGTTGGTGAAAATGGGAAATTCTTACAAGTGAAAGAATCATCCCCCAATTTTACGAGTTCACTGGGTCATTAACCTGTAACATCTCACCAGTCGCTGAAAAGAGGCAGTAACGTGTGTTCGACAAGCCTGCTCTCTCAGACACACAGGTTCCCAGGGCAAGCGGTCACAGAAGGAACTGGGATGAATGCGATGAACATTCTTCCTATCTACCTGGCGTGACCCATTATCCTCCATGAGCAACAACTTACAAATCGCTCCTGGAATAACAGTCTAGCATAGAGGGCCTCTCTCAAGAGCTGAAGAGGTCAAACTACCACCTTTGATCTTCTCCCTGTGAAATCCCCACAAGCAAAATAACAATCAGTTACGTTCTACCCTCCACATATAATGATACAACGATGATGTCTTGCTCAGAACTCTGCTCTCTGGTGATACATTTGGTAGTAGGCATGGACAAGCCTGTTGTCATTCCTTTCTCCCTCCACCTTCCTAACCACGATCAATGGCAGAGTTCCTTCTGGAAGTTGCCTTGGAGTTAGTAGGCATTTCTGGAGACAAATGTCTTTGGGTGTGTCTTTCCTCGGTGCTAAATCAACTCCCAGAGGGAATGCATGTTCTTCCTGTTCCAGCTGGTTGGAGAGACTGGAACTGAATACTGAGTTTATTCGAGTTGGGTCCCACTTGTGGGAGCCTTTTAAGTTTGATCTTCTGGTAAGGGCAATAAAGAGTATTTATACTATACATTATATATAATACTAATTCTTACAATAGTCCTATGTCATAGGTAGCCTATTATTGTGTGTCCATTTCACAGACCTCAAACCTGAAGCAAGAAACTTGTCTGAGATCCTAGACCCATTAGTGGAAGATTAAGGACATAAATTAAGCATCCGGACTTCAGAGCCAGTGCTCTTTAATCACTGTGCTATGCTGATTCAGAGACCTCTGGAGTAACATTGTTATCTTTTTATTTTTTAGATAAAGAAATTAACACACGATAAGGTTGGGTATTTTATCCCTCAGTGTCATGAGCCAATAAGTGGCAGAGCTGGGATCCGAACGTACGTCTCAGGGTCAAACCACATAACCACAAACCCCACTCAGTCTTCCTAGTACTTGAGTGAAGAGGCTCCAAAGAGTGTCAGAAGAGTTCTGAACCAGATTGCTGGTCTACAAAGAAATACTAACAAAGAGAAAGTCACTCGTGTGCAGACCGGTGGGCTCCATCAGCAGCCAGATAGCTATAAAAGGCTCGTCTCACTAGGACTTCCCTCTCAGGAATCTCCACAGGTTTTAACTTACAGCTTCCCTTCCTGAACCTGCCAGTTCATCTGTCAGCATCCTGCTGCCAACCAACAGCCAAATCATTGCTGTGTCCCAGGTTTTGGTCTTGCTGCCAGACCCGTTGGATCTGACACTTGGCTCGCTCTTGCTCTGGCTCTCGAATGGCATCCTCACTCTGTTCTTCACATGGCCACAGGCCAGCCTGCCAGCTCTAGGGTCAAGTTCCAATTGTCCTTGCCTGCCACCACCATCACCTTTACCACAAATGTGGCTAGTCCCCAACCTGCAAGTCCCAAACGTGGCTCCTAGATCCCCAATCCAGATCATAGATCCCACTTGTTGGAGAGGTCACTAGGGACAAGTCGTTCTGAGAGACAAACCAAAAAGGTAGAAACAGAGTATCATTTCAAAGATACGTCTTGTTGGAGAGCCGTACAGAAGACCCAGAGGAGAAACAAAGGTCAAAAAGGCAGTCACCAGTTTTAAGATAGACTGATTCAGTAAGGGTTTCTGAGTGAATTCTAAGCATGGAAAGGCAAGTTGGCACAAGGGTTAAGAGGATGGGCTCTAGAGACAGAGTGACAAGGTCAGGCTTTAGCTCAACCTCTTACCAGATGTGTGACCAGCAGTTCCTTCATCTGTGCTTCATTTTTTCCACCTGAAAAATGGGAATAGAAGCAGTTTCCATCTCATAGGGTTGTTGTGCCTACATGAGTTAGTATATGCAAGGCTTGGAACGATGCTTGGCCTGTGATATGCATTATATAAGTGTCAGTTTCACTATTATTGGTTCTTCAACCCCCACAAAGTGCAACATACTTCATGGCTCTAGAGCCAGGTTCTTGGAAGAATTAAGCCTGTCCAGACAGATTTATTCTACTACTAGGGCTACCCTCATGTTATATGTGTGTGTAATTTGTTTTTAGATAGAATTTCATATATTAAAAAAACAGCTGTCTTGGGGTACCTAGGTGGCTCAGATGGTTAAGCGTCTGCCTTTGGCTCAGGTCATCATCTCCAGGTCCTGAGATCCAGCCCCATGCTGGGGGCTCCCAGCTCTGCAGGGAGTCTGCTTCTCCCTCTGCCTCTCCCTCCTGTTAGCCCTCTCTCTCTCACTCAAAATGAATAAATAAAATCTTAAAAATAAATAAATAAAAATTAAAAAACAGCTGTCTTGTCATATCTGAAGCTCTCTCTTTTTTTAAAGTTTATTTATTTAAGCAATTTTTACACCCAACGTGGGACTCAAATTCATGATCCTGAGATCAAGAGCCACATTTCTACCAACTGAGCCAGCCTAGAACCACAAAGCATCTCTTCTTTATGCTAAATATTCTGAATTATCCTGGCATTCCTTAAGTAATATGGTATCCTGCTAGAAACTGCACAACAGTGTGTTTTTTGCGGCTTATGTAAGAAATACCAGAAAGTTCTCCTGTTCAGCCTCAGAAGAACATATGGAAAGAATTTTCCCTTCTTGCGGTGCCTGGGTGGCTCAGTGAGTTAAAGCCTCTGCCTTCAGCTCAGGTCATATCTCAGGTACCCGGATCAAGCCCCACATCGGGCTCTCTGCTCAGCAGGGAGCCTGCTTCCTCCTCTCCCTCTGCCTGCCTCTCTGCCTACTTGTGATCTCTGTCTGTCAAATAAATAAATAAAATCTTTTTAAAAAAAGAATTTTCTCTTCTTAATGGAATATAATAACAACAATAATAGCTACTATGTACTGAATATTACTAAGCCATCTAATAGATCTCATTTGCACTATGCAAATTTCCAGGAGTTCAGATGAGCCACAGAAGATCCCCAAACGGATGACACGGGACTTTCCACATAGATTATACTTCTGTCCATGAAATGTTCTGATTTCCCTTCATGAAACAGCACCCCCTTCCCCCCCACCCCCACCCCCGCAACCCCGTTATCTCAGGAGTGGCTACGTGACTTATTTGGGCAAAGGAAAACAGAAACTTTAAGAGCTGGGGTTCCCATTGACCTTTTTTTCTTTGAACAATGGTCAGCAAATGGCTTAATTCCCACAGTACAGATGAGCTCACCTCCCTACAAAAGTCTGAACCATGATAGACATGTATCGTGAGCAAAAAACAAATTTTCATTGTTGTAAACCACCAAGATTTTTAAGGTCAGTTATTATCCCAGCATAAGTTAGCCTATCTTGACTCTTCCATTTTCAGTCTTCAATGCTAAATGTTGCGCAGAAGTCCTATTGATTATATTCGTATAATATGATTCAGAATCCCTTCACACACTGGGTATTCTTTGGATGATTATGTTCTTCTAAGGTGACATACACAGCAATGCATTAAGCATTCCAGATGTAGTCTGACAAGCAGTCTCTTCTTCTGGGCACTGTTTCTTCTCTAACAGGATAGCATATTTTTACTTTTTTTCTTTTAGCTTTATTGAACTATAACAGACATACAGCACTATGTAAGTGTAAGGCATAGATCATATAGACTTGACTTACATATACTGCAAAATGATTACTGCAATAAGTTTAGCTAACATCCATCATTTCATATAAGTGCAAAAAATGTATTTTTCCTTGTGATGAGAACTTTTAGGATCTACTGCTTTGACAAGTTTCAAATATAGCACACAGCAGTGTTAGTTAATACAGCAAAATAATATTTTCCCATATTTCAACCCATGATCCTTCTCCCTCTTCATGTAATAGCTAAGGAATTTTATGCCCATCATCTTAGAAAGAAATAATGCAGCAGAAGAGAGAAACCAAGTCTTTTCTTGGCTTTTTTGGGGTTAAGCCCCCAGAAGTGGAAAACATGCTTGTGTTTATATAATATAATTGATTTGGGAGTCTGCAAATGGTTGAAGACCTCCTACTCTCCATACCCTGGGTTAGTTGTTTAAGGGTCTGACTCTTGGTTTCAGCTTGGGTCTCGATCTCAGGGTCATGGAATTGAGCCCCACACTCAACATGCAGAAGCTGCTTGGGATTCGTTTCTTCCTCCTCTCCCTCCCACTCTTCCCCTCCTCCCCCACCCATTCCTGTGCTCTTGCTCGCTCTAATATAAATTAATTAATTAATTAAAATATTTAAAAAGAGAAGAAAAATCTCCTGGGCTGGAGAGAGGGGAGAGTCAGAGGAGGATTTATTTATTTATTATTTATTGTTTATTTTATTTTATTTTATTTTTTTAAGGATTTTATTTATTTGACAGAGAGAGAGATAGCCACAGAAGGAACACAAGCAAGGGAAGTGGGAGAGGGAGAAGAAGGCTTCCTGCTGAGCAGGGAGCCCAAATGTGGGACTTGATCCCAGGACCCTGGGATCATGACCTGAGCTGAAGGCAGATGCTTAATGACTGAGCCACTCAGGTGCCCCTATTTCTTATTTT
Organism: Lontra canadensis; assembly: GCF_010015895.1. Classification (NCBI taxonomy): domain Eukaryota; kingdom Metazoa; phylum Chordata; class Mammalia; order Carnivora; family Mustelidae; genus Lontra; species Lontra canadensis. The sequence goes on along the minus strand of NW_022631152.1, from coordinate 2,459,767 downwards.
TTAAAGATTTTATTTAATTATTTGTCAGAGACAGAACACAAGCAGGGGGAGTGGCAGGTAGAGGGAGAAGTAGGCTCCCCACTCAGCAAGAAGCCCCATGTAGGACTCAATCCAAGAGCCCTGTGATCGTGACCTGAGCTGAAGGCAGATGCTTAACTAACTAAGCCACCCAGTTGCTTTGAGAGGAGAATTTAAGTGTAAATGATTCCTTGGGAAAAAAGGACATGCACACCTGTTTACTTCCCAGGACTGAGTCCCAGCATGGAGGACGAAAGCTCTAAATCCAGGGCTGGAAAGATCCAAATCCAGGAAAGGTTTGTATCCTTTCCTAGGCAGGACCTTGAGAAGGGGCAAGATGCCATCATGAAGTATATCACGGACTGAATATGGTCTACAAGCAGGTCTTGTTTGGCAAACACAGAATTTTTAAACAATTTGATTTTGAATGACTTTGAGTGGAGCATGCCCTCTAGTTCCTTCTGTCCTTACCCCTATTATCTTATACCTGGTCTACTATACCAACTTGCCTCTAAAGGCATTTGAATTTAAAATCCCAAGTGGACATGAAAAAATCTCACCTGATTCCCCATGTGCCTCAGCAGAGTAATTTCATTTACTCAAGAGAGTGGCATGAGAAGGAGAGAGAGGGACGGGTCTCCTGTGACTGAAAACCAGATATAAACAACGGTGTCTCAGTGAACGCTGATGGGGATGGGCGACAACCAGACCAGGATGCTTCCTCAAAGTTATGGCATTGCCAAAATCCCATTCTCCACCAAGACTGGGGCAAAGCATAGAGATACTGAATTGACTGAAAGGAAGTGTATACAACCTACCCAAAGCCTTGATTTTGATACTGTTGTGGGCTCCTCAGTATCTATTCCTTTTCTCTCACTGAGTACCAGCAATGAAGCTCGAGCAACTGACCCGGACTCCAGTGACGTACCTGATTAGACCAAGAGAATTTCAATTACCCCTTGCTATTAATTATAATTCAGGAATGGATAAGTGACCCAAATCTGAGCAATTATGAGGAAACAACCACGTGGAAGTTTCTGGGAAGGTTCACAACAACCAATGGGAATCAATCATTTGTTCTTTCAGACAAGATGTCTTTGTAGCCCCATTGTTTTGGACAGCCACCCTACAGTCATGAGGGGGGGACTAGCATTAGTTTGAGGCCAACAGTGTGGATGGCAAAACAGAAAGATGAAAAGAACTTGGTCGTTGATGACATAATTTAGCCTCTATACTAACAGTGAATTCTTCCCTACTTTTGGACTTCCTCTTACATTAGCAAATAAATTCTTTATTATTTCATCCAGAGTGAGTTGGATTTCCTATTGCCTGCAGTTAAGGCATCCTGACATAGGCTCATAATAAAAATTAATTTCAGTCATAGAAAAATTTTAAGACCAGTTTTTTAAAAAGATTTATTTATTTATTTGAGAGAGAAAGAGAAAGTGCATGCACATGCATGCGGGGATGCAGAGGGAAAGAATCTCAAGCAGACCCCCCATTGAGTGTGAAGCCCATTGTGGTGTTCCATCTTACAGCCCTGAGGTCATGACCAAAGCTGAAATCAAGAGTCAGAAACAACAGACTGAGCCACCCAGGCACCCCAGTCATAGAAAAATTTTAAAGTTACAAGTTTTCACATTGTGGTTGAAAGACCACAATTCTTTTTGTTAAAATTTCATATAATCTAAAATGGAAATTGTTGCTTTTTTGGGCAAACCCAGTATTACTTCATACTCACATAAAACTCCGAAGATATGTTTCATAATTGTTTATAGATAATCACAGGCAACTAGACAGTTCCTACTCTCTAATTCTGCCTTATTCATTCAGGTAACAGTATTTATTGAGTACCCACTGCATGCCAGGCTGTGAATCACCTCTGATAACACAATGGTGCTTAAAAGAATCCCATTTTCATTGACTTACAAAGTATCAGATACAAGGAATTCAGGTTCAGAAGGCTTAAATACCTCTGTCAGGAACTTTTTTTTTTTTTTTAAGATTTTATTTATTTGACAAAGAACAAGCACAAGTAGGGGGAGCAGTAGACAGAGGGAGAGGGAGAAACAGACTCCCCACTCAGCAGGGAGCCCGATGTAGGGCTCAATCCCAGGACCCCTGGATCATGACCTGAGCCAAAGGCAGGTGCTCAACCCACTGAGCTACCCAGGTGCCCTATCAGGAACCATTTAAGTGAAAGAAAGAGATATGGGTTATATTCTCAGATGAAGGAGAATTTTGAGAAAAGGAATTGAATGCAGGTCATTTCTTTGAGGGGTGATCCTTGAAAGCATGGTAAGGGAGAGGAAAAGTGGAAAAGGAAAGAATGAAAAGCTAACAGTGTGTAGATGGATGAGTGGGTCATCTCTGTGAGGAAATGGAGCTCATTCTGAATGACTGCATGGAACACACTTCAGAATTGTCCTGGAGCATTAGTCCACCAACTTGTTTTTCATTGGTAGAAGGTTGGCCTGGAGGCAGAAAGACGAGGGAAGCTATCTGCACACACAGGAATTGTCTGCAGGTGATTCACAGAAGAGGTAAGGGGCTAAGGGTGAGGAACGACAGCTCTGTTACACTGGCAGAGTGCCAGGCATGTGGTAAACACTGGATAAATACATAAAAGAAAAGAAAAGGGGAAATTATTAAGTCTTGTTTAAGAGAGACAAGGAAACCTATCCAGAGGGACTAATAATTCCTTTTTTTTAATTAAAGATTTTTATTTATTTGAGAGAGAGAGAGAGAGCACAATAGGGGGTGGGGAGGGACAAGCAGACTCCCCACTGAGCATGGAGACTGAGGCGGGGCTCCACTCCAGGACCCTGAGATCATGACTTGAGCTGAAGTCAGAGGCTTAGACAACTGAGCCACTCAGGTGCCCTGAGACTAGTAATTCTTGAGGTTAGGTTTGGAGGATGCATCAGCTAAGAGAACAAAAGCATCTCAGGCAAAAGGAATGGCATCAAGGATATGAGATATAGAGGGAGAATAAGACCCAGACTTACTAGAGGTTAGGGAATGAAGGATTAAGAGTAGAAAAGCCAAGAGAGGTGGCAGGAGTCAGATCACAGAAGATTTCTATACAGTCCTAAGGAGTTAGATTTTATTTTAAGGGAATGGAAAACCACTGAGTTATACAAGAGTGACATAATTGATTTTGAATTTTAGTAAGATAAATTTGTCCTGCTTGCAGACACCCTGGTAGAATGTCAGGCCAACTAATTAAGGAGATGTTAACAATATTCTAGGAGAGACAGTGGCAGGGGAGATAGAAGAGAGGCGTCTGAGAATTATCTAAGAAATAGCATAAATTGTTCAGATGTAGCAGAAGAGAGAAAAGTAAGGATGCTATTTGGGTTTCTGGCTTTTATTAGGCCAGGAAGCACAGGAGGAGGAGGAACAGGTGAGGGAGAAGGGATTCTTTTCACATACATATCAAGGACCTTTGAACCTTTATGCCCCAGTATCTCCTAAATAAATTTGAAACATGTAATCCTAACATGTTTTGACATCAACTATTAAAATTGTACATCATAAATGAAAAAGTGTCAAGGGGTGTAATTTCCAGTCATATTATAAGACTGAAATTTTAAAATAAAACTTATACCACTCTTTTAAATGTATTGAAATTTAAAGACCATAGCAAATAAAAAACCACCATCATCCTCTTGAAAATTACATGAACAAGCTCTTCTACTCAGTCAAATTTTTACATCAGTTCTTCTGCACCTTGAACCAACATGCTCATCCTGCTTTCCCTCCATTTAATTGCAAGGTGATATTTTTTCATTTTTAGAAGTATTTTCTCGATTACCCTAATATATTTGGCAACAAAAATACACAGCCAGAAATTAATTTTGATAATTCCCTGTGATTTTTAAACTCCTTTTTCAAAAACTCAATTATAGGAATTAAGTTATCATTATAATTATTAGTCATATACCACTAATCAAAATGACCAACGCATTACTAATTTTGATCAAAATATGACACAAAAATATATTATTATAAATGTCTTTTACTAAGATGAATTATAATTTTAAAAATTAGTTCATAAAAATATTATTGCTAAACTGAAACAGTATTCAGCATTAATTTCACTGTTTTCCATTTTTATGGATGTTAGGTGTTGAGAAAACTTGTTCACAAAAATCAGGGGATGAGAATTGGAGGAGTTTAGCTGCAGCAACATCATTCATTTATTTGAACCCCTTCCAAGTTATATTCCAAAATCCACAGAGTGATCTATCATTAAAATGCATTTTTTAGTCATCTGTTGGCTGAAGCTTGATTTTTCCCTCAAGTCTGTTACAAAGAATTAGAAAGCACCTGACTTGCAAAAGTGTTTGTTACCCTGGACATGACAACCATTCACTTTCTGGATTTCTGAAAAGTGTATCAAAAAGGCTTTCTCAAGAATTATCAAATGATTATTAAAATCATACCTGTTACTTTTCCATCTAGAGGTATTTTAATTAACCTAACATGTACAGAAAGGATTAGAAGATGAAGATACTATCAATTTCAAAATACCTTGAGTAATAAAAATTTTGACAAGGAATTCTTCTCTCTTAAATCATGTGATTTAAATATATTTTATTCAAAAACCTTGGTGCAGTATTTTTAGCTCATTCAATTTATGGAAAGTACCCATCTACTGCCTAACTAGCAAAGTCACCCTTCACTGTCAAACCAACCGGCCAAATCAGATTTTTTTTTCTGTCACAAAAGATCTGACTACATGTTTTCTATTCAAATAAACATGTTAAGACACATCCCCATGACAACCCAGCTCACTTCTGAATTCAGAGAGTGAGAAGGAGAAGAACCTTGCTGAGAATTTGTTCCTGAATGAAATCAAGTATATAACGTGCCATTCTGTTTGATATTTTTTTTATCAACACACCCTCCTCTTTTGTTTGTTTGCTGTCACAAGACTCTCAGTCAGGAGTGGTAGATTCCTTGATGGTAGTCAGAGGATGGAAAGGCTGAGGTCGTTAAGTGAAAACTGTCATCATGCCCTACTTATTTTGGAGTGGAGCTAGATTCAAAACAACCCAACAGGGGCCAGAAGAGCCCATTCCAGATGCCACATTTCATTCTTCACAGGATGTGGATAAATCAAGGAAAAACACAAGCCCTGCTTTGGGGGCATGCTGCCTAGATTAGAAGAGTCTAGCCTACCCCAGTACTTTGAAAGTTCTCCCTGGAGCCCTTGGCAGGGGCGATTACACCCAGTGCAAGGTATATGGTAAGATGGAGGCAAGTTGTACCTTTTTATTTCATCAAAGGAGATAAGGGGGATTATGAAAGGCAGTTGAGAAAGGAAAACTTAGCCTAACACTCCAACACTCAACATTTCCTCAGAGAAATCCCTTCTAGCAGAATCACATAAAGAAATTAAGATCCAGAAACTGTTTCCCTATCATATCTTTTGGAAAGTCTCTGTTTCTGCCTTTGAAAACCATTTGATTTATACCATTTATATCATCTGATCCTCACAACAGCTCTGTGAGTTTGGTACTTAAAACCGCTCTTCATGGGGTGCCTGAGAGGCTCGGTGAATTAAAGCCTTTGCTTTCAGCTCGGGTCATGATCCCAGGATCCTGGGACCAAGCTCCGTATCAGGCTCTCTACTTGGCAGGGAGCCAGCTTCCTCCTCTCTCTCTGCCTGCCTCTCCACCTACTTGTGATCTCTGTCTGTCAAATAAATAAATAAATTCTTAAAAAATAAAACAAACCTGCTATTCACATGACTACTTTATTAGGAATCTAAGATGTAGAGACATCACATCAATTACCCAAGGTCACTTGACTCCAGTTGAGTTGACATCTTGGACACTTTCAGCAGAGCCCTCTGCTTCTGCTCCAGCTAAGAAGACCCCAACACACCAACCCAGCACCATTTCCCTTTCTATTTTGCAAGGCCTTGGCTTCTCCTCTCTGCCTCCTCATAGAAGGCTGGACTAAATGACACTCAGGTTTCTAGCAGTTTCTCATTGAGACTCAATTAGCATGTTTTATCTCTGGCTCAAGCGAATTTTCTTCAACACTTTATTAAGAAAAAAAGTTGAGATGTATCTAAATAGAAAAAAAGGTTTTATATCCACCTACATACTCATCACTTAGGTTCTACTATTAATTTTTACCGTACCTGCCAAGGCTTTTTTTTTTTTTTTAAATCTTTGGAAGCCTACATTTCCCCTACATTTTATGGAAGGGGGCTTCCATAAAACAGGAAAGTACCCTTGCACCTTCATCCAAGCTGCTTTCAAAGAGTACGGCTTTTGACCCACGGAAAACTATAAATTTTCTCATATACTTTGGTTCAGGTCATTCATTTAGTTCGGTGGTACCAAACCTGGAGGCACAGTAGAATCACGTGAAGAGTTTTTGTTTCTTGTGGGTTTATTTGTTTGTTTGTTTTTAGAGAGAGAAAGGAGGAGGAGCAGAAGGAGAGGGACAAACCAACGCCACGCTGAGAGCAGAGCCCAAAGTGGGGCTCCATCCCATGCCCCTGAGATCATGACCTGAGCGGAAATCAAGAGTCAGACATTTAACCAACTGAGCCACCCATGCGTCCCAGCTGAGGCGTTTTTAAAACCTACCAGGGCACTGGCCCTTTCCCAGATGGACTGAGTCGGAATCTCTAGGCATAGACACAGGATTTTAGCATCCAATTAGCCAACAAGTAATTAATGAGTACCACTCAGTATCAGGCACCTCTTCAGGCATCAGAGTGGATAAGGGAAGTGGATAAGGGAACTTCCTGCCCTCACGGAGGAGCTCTGCCCTCTTGCCTCACTTCAGAATTCCTTCCTGCACAGTGTGTTCCAGCCCCTTCCCTCTCACTGTCCTTCCCTCTCAGACTTCCAGAACCTGACTCAGGCCCCAGAGTATTCTTCTCACGGGCCCTTCTACTCAGTTAATCGCTTCCTTCTGAGGAGTTCTACTGCTGGTTTTCTCCTCATCGTGACCGTAGGCTACACCGCCTTGTGCAAGAGTTTCTGGTTTCCTGTGTGGGACTCCACGAACTGTGAAGGGTCTCTGATCTGGCCGCCTCCTCATGCAGGAAAGGGCCTGGAACATGGCACCATTTCAAAATGTAAACCAAATCAAACAGTTGGTACTATCTTGAAGGTAAGGCCATCACCACCTCTAAGCAATGAGTTTTCTGAGTCTCCTTCCGAGTTCCTTCCAGATGACTTGTCTGATGGTTTGAGGGATGATCTTTTATACCCAAAGGGACTGAAGCTAGGCTTTACAGCAGATGGGCCTGAAGTAATGAAGGGCTTGGGAGACTTACAAATTATGTTCTTGGATTTTTCTAAGTCCTCTAAATGGAAACTCTAAAATTCCTTCCCCTACCAGTAGAATTTAGTAGCGGGGAATGTCCTAGAGAAGACACTTTATGAAAGAGTCTGCCCGGCTTGACAGAAATTGTGTAGGCTTTGAAGTCAGATGGAACAGAGGACGAAGTCTCTTCTCTACCCCCACTGTCTATTTGACTTAGATGGTTTACTTAACCTTTCCTAACCCCAGTGTCTTTACCTGAAAAATACAGAAAAATATTCTCTCCCCCTTCTCCACATCAGACCCCAAGCTTCATGAAGAATAACATTGCTAGCTAACTTTTACTGAGGTGTTTCCACGTGCCGGGCATATTCCTAACTCTTTTACAATTCAATACGCGAACTCTTCAAGGGACTCTTGTCCCTATTTCACAGATCATGAAACAGAGACACATTAAGTGAATTGTCAATGATTAGACAGCTAGCAAAGGGCAGATTCAAATCCAGACCATCTGGCTCTGAGAGCTCACTCTTATCCGTGTCCTAGAGCCCTTGTTTGCCTTATTCACCCTGTATCTCCAGGTCCTAGAATAGCAACTGATACATGGTGCTAAAAATAACTTTTGAATGAATCAATCAATACCTTCTTACAGCGCTGATAAAAGGAGCAGAGAAATAATATTTATGGAGTACCTACCTACCATGTTTCAGGCTCATTTATGTGTCTTATCTGGCTTACGCCTCCCCAGGATTATTAATTATTATTATAAATATTAATAAATTATTAATTATTAAATCAATTTTCATGACAGCATGCACAGAGGAGGAAACTGAACCGAGAGAGATAAAGTCACTTGCCCAAGGACACACAACTGACATTCACAAAGCCCGCGCTCTTTCCTCTCTACCCATGGTCTTCCAATGTTTTTGCTTACATTGTAACATTTATGCTGACACCTAGAATTTTTTATTATTAGTTTAAGTAATTGCAAAAGCTATAAGTTCCCACATGTTGTAAATACTGACGCCTTAAAAAGATGGCATCATCTTTGGGGGGAGGTTATTTAAGAATTCCTTAATTTTTTATTCCTTTATGACTAGCACAATTTACAAATAAGGGCAATATGCATGATGCAATTTTAAAAATAGGCAAATCTACGCCATATTAAAAAATCTCAGGAAGGTACATCTAATTAGCTGATAGCATGTTAATCATTAATTGTACTTTTTGCAAACTGTGGCTATGACAGACCGGATAAAAACTTTCTCATTTAAGCTGCTATTAAGTTTAAGTTTCCTATCCAAGTAACTTTTCTGGCTATGGCTGGTCATTCTTCCTTTCATGACAGATTTTTGTAGATCCCCTAATGCATTTGGGAGAACTGACCCAAAGTAACCTGTAACTTTCCCGATAGCTCCTCATTCTCTCTCTTGCTAAGCACTGTAGCCCTTTTTGGCTGAGCTTTTAGAACCTTCCACTATCATACCCACCACTCCTACCACCATATCCATAACCCCTAGGGACTGCTTGAGCTTCCTCACCAACTGCCCCCGCCCCCACTTCTTTGGACCATAATTCAATTGCTGTTGTCCACTAGAATTTCCAAAACCATTACAGTTCCCACCACCAGCATAGTTATCACGGCCAAAATTTTCTCCTTCATCATAACCATTATATCCTCCACCACTGCCAGCATATCCTTTACCTTGGTTTGCATATCCTAGCTCGTCACCCCCTCAGCTACTATCACCAGGACCCCATCTGCCGTCATTGCCACCTTCACCTCCAAATCCACTATATCCACCTTTATGTCGTCCGTAATTATCTCTGCTGCCATCACCTCCAGCACCATATCCCCCTCTTCCACGGAAGTTACCACCCTGAGCAAAGCACCCTCCACCGTGGCAGAAGTTCCCCCACGACACCTAAAGTTGCCGGATCTCCCCCATGAGATCCGGCAACATGAGTCTCCTGTGATCCAGCAGACTACACTTGTCGTTTCGAAAGAGACTATTTCGGTGTCTAGAAAAGTCATTGGAACTGCTTGAGTCTTCATGGAGGGCATGTGAGTCTTCACTTCAGTTAGGCACATGAATAGTGTAATATCCCCGAACAACAATTTTATCAACTATATGATCAAAAATTGTAAAAGCAAATCCTCTTTTCCTTCTACCCTGCTTGTCTTCCATAACTTCTGTGGTTTTGATCTGACTAAACTTTTCAAAGTAGTTTCTCAAATTATAGTCTTCTGTACCTTCTTTCACACTACCAACACAAATTTTTTGTCACTGTTAGATGGGCAGCAGCCTTCAGGGAATCCTCTCTAGAAACAATCTCTTGGGTTCCATTACAGGCCCAACAACCTGGTCTAGATGTCCTTCAGCATTCACCTCTTGAACAGAAGTCAAAAGGACTCACAAAACCAGAACCCGTGGGACATTTTGATTGGAGGTCTCATCACACAATGTATGTGTGTGCCTCATCTCTCTAAAAGTTCTCTCAAACTATCATCTGTAATTTCAAACCTCATAAACACCTACAGAGAGTTTTCACAACTTCTCTGGTTCCTTGTGCCCTGGTGGTAGCTGGACTCTGGCTGGGGGCCAGTAGGTAGAGGTTTTACCTCCGTTTTGAGACCAGACTAACATCTTACCACTTCAATCTGCATTCAATCTGGGACTGAAAAAAAAAAAAAGAGCTACGTCACTTTTTAAGATGTATCCAATGGAAATCAAAATTAAAACTACATTTCAAGATGTATCCAGTGGAAATCAAAATTAAAACTGAGTGTATATCTGCATTATCTTATTTTACTTTTTTAGAAGATTTTATTTATTTGACAGAGATCACAAGTAGGCAGAGAGGCACGCACAGAGAGAGAGGAAGGGAAGCAGACTCCCTGCTGAGCAGAGAGCCTGATGCAGGGCCTGATCCTAGGACCCTGGGATCATGACCCAAGCCGAAGGCAGAGGCTTTAACCCACTGAGCCACCCAGGCACCCCTGCATTACCTATTTTAAAAACACGTGAGCAGGATGGAAATTTTCCCATTTCTCTTTCACCTCTTCCTCAAATTTATTTTCTACTGTGATTTGTTTTATGCGTGAAGTTCATTTGTTGATCACCCTTGCACATACCTCTTTTAAAAATACATCTATTGAAATTTGGATAAATAATTATTACATATCAAATTAGTGAATTTTATTGGAAATCCATTTTTCAGTGAGCTGGTTGTGCTTTGTTTTTTGTTTTGTTTTGCTTTGTTTTGGGTTTTGTTGTGTTTTGTGTTTTTTTGCTTTTTCAATTAGTTCATGAATCCATGGATCAATATCAACTATTAGAATGGAGAAGATTGGATTTTAATTCTCTTCCTATTTTTCATTTTTAGAGAAGTAAGAACTGAGAAACCTGTTTATATAATTAAGTAGAAGGGAAAGTACATTTTGTTAGAACAATGTCACTCAGTTCTTCGAACTACTTCTGAGTGGTATGTCAAGAAACACAGTTACATGTCATCAAAAATAATTTTAATGATCTATTAACTATCAACTTGATTAGGTTTTCCTTCAGTTTTGTTAAAAACAAAAAAAGCCATCTGACTGGAAAAAGGAATCAATATCCAGTTATTAGAATCATTCAGCTGCCAATACCTTCACCAATATTTTGAATTGCCTCTTTGTTCTGATATTTTTACAAATATCCCGAGAGTAATGCACCAAAAAATTCGAGATGAGTTGGACGCATACCTTTATTTTCTTGAATTGGGAAGAGGACTGATTGAGAAAAACAGTGTGGGAAAAGAGGACATGCACCTTTTCCAGGTCACTTGTTAGGCAGATTAATTTGGGACCAACATGTGGAAGCTCAGGATCTGAAAATTGATTTTTTTAAAACTACACATACCTATGTCCCCCTTGCAAGGCTTGCTGATTTGTAGGGTAAAACATACCCAAGTTGGAAGACTGTTGTCTCCCTATACTCTACCTAGAGTTGTCCAGGTTAGAAATAATAGAGGTTTAGTGCATAAAGTAGACACAATATAAAATCTAGTTATTATTATTTTTTAAAAATAATCTACTTTATTCAGAGCAGTGAGCTGGACCTAGATCTATCCAGTGAGAAGGACCAGACCCTGGGGGAATGAGTACAAATGCAGATTCATATGTAAGAAATGAGGTCTGGTCATAAAGATGGTGTCCACAAGAATGAACAAAAATAGGGACACAGGAGCGCTTGGGTGGCTCAGTGGGTTAAAGCCTCTGCCTTCGGCTTACGTCATGATCCCAGGGTCCTGGGATTGAGCCCCAAGTCGCATTGGGCTCTCTGCTCAGCAGGGAGCCTGCTTCCTCCTCTCTCTGCCTGCCTCTCTGCCTACTGGTGATCTCTGTCTGTCAAATAAATAAATAAAATCTTTAAAAAAAAATAGGGACGGGACGCCTGGGTGGCTCAGTTGGTTGGACGACTGCCTTCGGCTCAGGTCATGATCCTGGAGTCCCGGGGTCGAGTCCCGCATCGGGCTCCCGGCTCCACGGGGAGTCTGCTTCTCTCTCTGACCTTCTCCTTGCTCATGCTCTCTCTCACTGTCTCTCTCTCAAATCAATAAAAATAAAAAAAAAATCTTAAAAAAAAAATAGGGACACAGTCAAAACCAGGTTAAAAAAAAAAAAAATCCCAGGACACAAAGGCAGATGTCCCAATGGATGAGAAGGGAATAAAGAAGGAGACTCTGGAATGATAGTAGTCAACCTTGAAAAGGTTTACCAAAAGCATGGTGAACATGAAATAAAATCTTAACCAGAAGACTGCAACTTGAAGGGAACCTGGGTGGCTCAGTCCATTAAGCATCTACTTTCAGCTCAGGTCATGATCCTGGGATTCTGGGATCAAGCCCCAAGTCTGGCTCCCTACTCAGGATGTTGTCTGCTTCTCGCTTTTCCTCTGCCCCTCCCTCTGCTTGTGTTTTCTCTCTTTCAAATAAATAAATAAAATATTAAAAAAAAAGAAGTCTGCAATTTGAGTCACATCTCTGCAACCTACTTATAGTCTGCATAAACTAACTTCTCACCCCCAGTTTTCTAGAAGGTAAAATGGTAATCTTGCATAGCTGCAGTTTGGATTAAATAAAATGACAGCATAATGCCTGGCATATAATAAGTGATCAATAAATGGTTGCCATATGAATAGGAAATTCCAGAGCTACCCAGGCAAGCAGGGGGAGTGGTAGAGGGAGAAGCAGGCTCTCTGTGGAGCAGGGAGCCCGACGCAGGGCTAGATCCAGGACCCTGAGATCATGACCTGAGCCAAAGGCAGACACCTAATGACTGAGCCCCAAAGGAGCCCCACTTATTCTTCTTATAATTGAAAATTTGTACCATTTGACCCATATTATCCCATTTCCCTCTCCCCCTAGCCTCTGGCAACCACCATTCTATTCTTTGTTTCTATGAAATCTGCCTTTTTTTCCCTAAGATTCCACGTTTAAGTGATACCATACATTATTCATCTTTCTCTGTCCAGCTTATTTCACTTAGTATAATATCTCCAGTTTTGTCCTGTTATAGCAAATGGCACCTAATTCTTAAACAGGGGTATTATTATTTTCCTACAGCTTTATCTCTGATCTACTTTTCAAATCACTCTCTATTATTTCATTGAGTGATCTCAGCCATGATTTGGGCGTTAGCAACCGCTCCCATGTTGATGATGCCAAGGTTCATATTTCTAACCCAAACTTCTTTTCTGAACTCTAGACTCATGTATCCAGTCGTTATGCACACCTCTACTAGGATATATCCTAGGAACTTCCAACTTAATATGTCCACAGATGAGCTCATCACCCTTCCCCTTAAAGAAGCTTCTGGGATAGTATTCCCTATCTAAATTGGGGGGAAGCACCATCTACCTAGTTGCCTAAGCCAGAAACCTTAATACATCCCAAATTTGTACCACTTCCTTTCCCTCCATTTCTGAAGAGTCATAGGACCAGTCTATTCTATCTACTGTCGAGCTCCCCATGTCCAGTGTCACTGCTGAATGCAGATCCTCCCCCATTTCCTGCCATTTCTTACCAGCTTGCCAGTTTCCCAACTGGTCTCCTTGCTTCCAGTCTCTTCACCCCTGACCTTGTTTTCTGCACTGATTCTAGAAGGATCTTTATGAAATATGTATCCAGTCTTGTCACTTTATACTTAAAATTCTCCTTATTTCCATTAGAATAAAACCACTTCTTAGCAAGGAACATAACAGTGTTTCAAGATTAGACCCTACCTACCTCTCCAACTTCATATTCCATTGCTCCATGCAAGCAAAATATATTTCTGCTACTCTTTTTTTAAAAAAGATTTTATTTATTTATTTGAGATAGGGAGTGAGAGAGAGCATGAGAGGGGAGAAGGTCAAAGAGAGAAGCAGACTCACCGTGGAGCTCGGAGTCCAATATGGGACATGATCCCAGGACTCCAGGATCATGACCTGAGCCGAAGGCAGTCACTTAACTGACTGAGCCACCCAGGCACCCTATTTCTGCTACTCTAAATCAATCACAATCATGACTTTAATCTGTCATGTTCTCACCCATCTCCATGCCTTTGTATATGCTTCATGTACTGTACAGTCAATGCTGGCAAAATTCCAGTCAATCTTAAAGTCACAGCTTAATCTTACCAGCCTGTTCTTACTGCCCGTACTCCCAGCTGTGGCTATGTTGGGTGTTTGTTCTGTGTTTTGTGTTGCCTTAATACTTGCATACATCTTGGTCATTTTCTTGTAATTTTATTTGATATTATTTTATTATTTTTTTTAGAAAGGGAGAAAGAGAGAAGGGGTGGAAAGGAGCAGAAGAAGAGAGTGAAGATCTTAGAAAAAAATATTTTACTTATTTATTTGAGAGACAGCGAGATCAAGGAGAGAGAAAGTGGGATAAAGGGCAGACAGAGAAGAAGACTCCCCCGCTGAGCAGGGAGCCTAATGCAGGGCTCAATCTTAGACCTGAGCCAAAGACAAACACTTAACTCAGCCACCCCAGGTACCCCCAAGAGAAAGAATCTTTTTTTTTTTTAAGATTTTATTTATTTATTTGATAGACAGAGATCACAAGTAGGCAGAGAGGCAGGCTGAGAGAGAGAGGAAAGCAGGCTCCCTGCTGAGCAGAGAGCCCGATGTAGGGCTTGATCCCAGGACCCTGAGATCATGACCTGAGCCAAAGGCTGAGGCTTAACCCACTGAGCCACCCAGGCGCCCTAAGAGAGAGAATCTTAAACGGGCTTCATGCCCAGTGTGGAGACATACAGGGCTCCATCTCACAACCTTGAGATCATGACCAGAGCCAAAATCAAGACTGGGATGCTTGACCAACTGAGCCACCGAGGCACCCCTCCCTTGTAATTTTAAGTCTACTGATTTTCTTCCCCTTATTTGTAACCTCTTTGAGGCCAGGACCTGTGTCTTTCCTCTTTGTCCCCAGAGTCTAGCTTGGGATGCTACCATAAATGTTCTTTTGAAGGCATGAAGGGATAAAGAATTATCCAAATACAAGTGTGTTAAGGAGGAACGCAGAAACTCGGAGGAGGACGAGGCCTGACACAATGGGGCAAACAGACCAGATGTCCTAAGGCCCCTTCCAACCTTGAACTCTGATGAGTCTCTAGTATGAGAATACTGAAAATTAATAATGAAAGAAGACTTACATTGTGATTCATCTCATTCACCTTGCTTTCTCTTTTCTCTGTTCTACAAAGAGAAGGAAGATATATTCAGACCCTGTAAGCCAATGGTTTTAGAAGTGCCATCATTTAATTATTCGCCTGTTAAAGCCCTGCAACGCACGATCCTTCCTTCTGTGCACCCTCTTCCCTATTACCTGCCTTTTCATGAAGAGGGGAGAAAACCGAAATAAAAGACTCATTGGAGGAATATGTGGTTGTTTAATTTGGGCCTCTCTTGTATCCTCTAATAACCCAGCAAACTGGTAATTCTTATTCCTTGCTGTATTACAAAGGATATATTATCCCTGCCTGTTCTACTGCAGGAGAATAATGGTGTGGGGAAGGAAGAGAAAAGGACATTATTTTTCCAGGCCTCTCGTCCAACAAAGAGGAAAAAGCTATCACCAAAGGGCTATGTGTTTTGCTAGGCACTGAATCTCTCTCTTTGGCAGTATCTAAAATCCTCAGGTGAACCCAGAAATTCAACTTGTAGAAATAATCTTCTACTGAACAAAAAGTATGAATAAATGAGAAAATCGATACATGACACTTCTATGCAATATTATTTGAAGGGGCAAAAGACAAAAATACCGGAAGCCACTTGGATATGTATTACAGGGGGAATATGGAAATAAAATATAGTATATCCTAAACTATGGATATTATGCATACAAATAATAAGTTAAATCTAGATGTATTTACATGGAGAAATGTCAGTGAAATATAGGTGAAAAACAGCAAGTTATTTTATGAGTTTATATAGTTTCATCTCAAAAGAATATGACAAAAATCTCTATGTGAAAATACATATACGTGTGTACATATATCTGGTGTATGCATACATAGATATATTTAAACCCACACACATAGATAAGGTTGCAAAAAGATACAAATCCAAAAGTTCACATTTGTTGGGGAATGGGGGGCGAGAAAGTAAGCAGAAGAGCACATTGTTGACTGTGTCGCATAATGGTATTACCTAGTTTGTTGCCGCAAACTAGCATTACATTTGTACTTCAGAGTGAAATCCCCAACTTTAAAAGTACACACACACACACACACACACGCACGCATGCACACTTTAAAGATAAAAGTCTTCCACTGATGCTTTTAGTCTAAAAACCATTCTAACAAGTAAGAATCCTTTGGCTCCTCTGAAAGGCTCCCCTGGTCTGCTTGTTACAGCGATATACCTGAAGAAAGAATGGAGACCCAGAGGCCAACACCCTCTGGCCAGACTACAGAAATCTTTCCTCAAATTGACCAGCCTGCTGAGTAACAGCATGGAGGGCTGTGGAAACCCAAGCTCTGGAATTGTCCATCAGAACTCTGTGTTCTAAGGGAAGGAGAAGAGTAGAAAAAAAAGGCCGCCTGATTGCCTCTTGGCTCTTAGCCAAAGGAGTTGCTCGTGGTGGGAGTGGAATTTTTCCATGGCAGAGGAAGAGGAAAAATCAGATCACATTTCCTACAGGCAGAGCCCTATTTGTTCAGGAAGATCTCGGGGCCCTCGCTGTTCATATCAGGAGCATGCTCGCTGGGTCCTGCCTTGATTTACACCATGAGAAATCTTTTCTCTTTTTCCTCCCTTCCCTTATTTCTTTGCTTTTTTTTTTTCTTGTCTTAAGTTTGCAGGTGTTGCTCCCTAAAATGCAAACGTTCGAGAGAAGGGCCATATGTGGACATTATTAGACTAAGTGCAAAATGTGTTCTGTCATTTCATATAATCCTCATGACATCCCTGGGAAAGATTTACTGGCTGTGTCATTTAGCCCCTCTGAGCATCCATTTTTAGCCTCTCTAAAATGGGGATAACAACACCTCTTTCACAGAATTTTTTTTTTTTAAGATTTTATTTTTTTATTTGACAGAGAACACAAGCAGGGGGAGCAGCAGAGGGAGAGGGAGAAGCCCGCTCTCTGCTGAGCTCACGGAAGGATTTTGAGGATTAAATGGGATCATGGATGCAAAGCATATAGCATCATTATACAGTGTTATCAACAAATGCTTGATAAATTGTTAATTTGCTCAAAATACATTTCTGTCTTAACTCTTTACACCATATATGCAGCGTAATAATGCAAGACATTGCATTCCATTCGAAAAGCAGTGACAAAGAAAAATCTGAAACTTCTGGTACTTCTGTGAAGAAAACAAGACCCAAGAATTAAAAGAACCGGAGAAATAGAAGATCAAGGTCGCTCTGCAGAAGACCACTGAGCCAGATAGCTCCTGGGCACAGTGCCAGGCCCAGAACAAGCACCACACAGCCTGCGGTCATGAAACTTTGATGAGATGGCCAGCCTACCGTTAGCACAGGTGATGCCTCCAGACCAGGCTTCCAGAGCATGAGAAAGATAAATTCAAAGCACCAGCCATCGGGAAAGAATGAGGGTGGGTCTTTGAGCATGTAATCCATCCATTTACTCAATAAACATTATAGAACACTTAGTATGTGATAGATGCAACGATCAGCCACTGCCCTTGGAGGAAAGAGGAAGACACGGTCACTGCCCAGTGACAGCTCACGGTCTAGCAGGGAAGACAAGAACAAGTCTTCTCAGGACAGTAGGGTACGTGTATCAATGGTTCGGGCTAAGTTTAGTGGAGGCACAAAGGACCAGAGAAGACATCAAAAAATGACCCTCTCGTGTCTCAAATCTTGCACTTGAGCAAGGGGCACGATGTTCTGCTTAAAAAGAACTAGCTGAGACTCTGGAGACAGCCCTTCTAAACCCTTCCTCCTTCTCTTGGGCTTTGCACAGATATTTTCAGCTCTCTGGACCTTCGTGTCTCAACCGAACTATATGTTTCTTAAGGTTCAGGCAGGGACCTAAGCTCTCTGTACATCTATGTTTCCTTGCCTGTAAAATGGGGATAGTAACAATACTTCCCTCCAAGGATGAAATGGCTTCATATTTGTAAAAGTACCTAGAACAATGCCTGATTCACGTAAGCTTAAACAAAACAAATATATCTATCCTAATGGTGGGTCACCAGGTCCGCATTGTAAACTTCTTAGTGAAAATCTCTTCTCTTAGGAGACACCTTCGGGACCCTACAAGCCCCAGGGGTGGGTCTTGTATCATCAGACCATGCTGCCCACCACACTCCTTGCTGCCAGCATCTACAACCCTCGGGCCCGTGTGGTAGCTTCTGCTCATGTAGGCCCGTGCCCATCACAATCCCTGTGATCTCTTCACCGTGGGTCTTCCATGTCCTGCTCTCTCTCCATCCACTGACTTGTCCTGTTCTCTAGCCTACCTGGGGAGCTCCTGCCCATGGGTCACGCTCTCAACACTGCCATTTTGACTTTTGGCAGAATACAGTTTATTTTTATGCTTTCTTAAAGAGTTCCCACTGATCCCTAGTTTGTACAGAGCTCTGAATAAAACATAGAGTGTTAAGTAGGTCCCTAGTTTTTCTGATAAAGGGACTAAATGAGTCATAAGGTAATGGACTGGAATAATACTGCTAATGACAAATTCAATAAATCGATTCCATTCCTAGAACAGACAAATTTTTATTTTAGACATTTCTTGGTTGAAAGTTACAGTCCTAGGAGATGAAACAGGTAGTCTCTAACATTAAATGAATGGATGGAGTTGGGGAGAGCCTTTGTATAGAATCGTTCAAAAAGAATCTACGTATGTCAAGATTTTATTACAGCAAGAGACAGAAAATCTGTTAAAATTGAAGTAAGGCCCTGTCTTCACTTCTAAAATATTCTAAATAAACTCTATTCTAATTTTTTTCTAAATATTCCTCTACTCCTTCTTCCTGTCTCACCAGCTCTCCTTACTCTTCATTATGGGCTTCTTCCCCCATGGGTATCACCATGGAGTCCTCTGGGCATCTGGACAGAAGGGGCTCCTTTATCTTCAGCCCTCGCTTTATGGGATTGGGCTCCTCCCTGAATCAGTAGGGATCCTGGGGAGCCTTGGGACCCTACTCCGGCCCACCCTCAGATTCTAGCCTTCCAGAATCCTGATCTACTGACTCAGACTCTGTAAGTGCAAGAGGACTCCAAATTTCTCACTGATACTTGAATTCTTCACTGGGACTGAAAGCTTTTCTTTGAACCTCCGTCAACGTATTTGGGTCTTCACATCTGCTTATCCCTTGCTGGAGTCCCAACTGCCACAAAGTTGTGAGGCCTGGGACAAGTCACTTTAGTTTTCTGAATCTCCTTCTTCTTCTTCTTCTTCTTCTTCTTCTTCTTCTTGTTCTCCTTCTTCTTCTTCTTCTTGTTCTCCTCCTCCTTCTCCTCCTTCTTCTCCTTCTTCTTGTTCTTGTTCTTCTTGTTTTTCTTCTTCTCCTTCTTCTTCTTCTTATTCTCCTCCTCCTCTTTCTCCTCCTCCTCCTTCTTCTTCTTCAGTTCAATATATTTTATTCATTTTCAAGTACTTATGATTTATGCTTCTCTTTCTCTCTGATAAATGGCATAAACTGAGATGCCCAAAACCATGTTTTTCTGTGTGCTTTTATCAGGGATCAAACCTGCAACCTATGCTGCATTAAAAGAATGCTACCATAGTGAACAAACTAACTTAAAAAAAAAAAAAAAGAAAAGTGGAAAGGAAGAAAGGAAGGAGAGAGGGACAGGAGGAAGGATCTCCATTTTCTGTACCTCCTCAGGGCTGTTGAGTGGAAATAATTGAGTGTGATGGGTAGATAACAGGTGTGGACATAGATTATTCAAGAAACATTAGTTCTCTTCTCATTAATTCTTATTCAAGAAACATTAGTTCTCTTCTCTGCCTGCCTTTCACTCATCTCAGCTTCAGGTGCCATGTCCATTGCTTTAAGCATCCTTGAGTCTCCATGAGATCCTGGGTTTCCCACACTTTCACAGACAGTCCTAGGTGTCTTCCAGCCCCTCTGCCTTCATCTTCCTTCCCAGACTGTGCCACAGAGGCCCATAACAAGATCCCCAGGTGATTCCTGAATGCACTGCAATTTGAAAAGCACTTCACTAGATCATTCATTGGGGTTCAACTCAAAGTCATCATCACCTCCATGAAGGTGCCAGATTCTCCTATCCAACCTGTTCCCCTTACTTCCATCTGACACTGTTACTTACTTTCTCCTGTGCTTCCATCTACCCAGCCACTCCCCATCCATCCACCCATGCCTCCACCCACGCACACCTCCAACCGTCCTTGAATCTGCAAGCACAGTGAGAGCTTATTATGGTAAGACACTCTCCTTACTGATAAAGATGAAAAGATAAACCAACCGTACATGCTCCTTTCCCTCAGAGAGCTCCAGTCTTGTGGACAAGGTAGCTAGTTTATAGACGATTACAAGATAATGAGGCGTGCTATTTGTACATCATTCACAAATATTTACTTTTTGCTAGGATAACAGTTTGGACAGAAGGCTAGATAGCACAAGATGGGGGGCACCCCATTCAGCCGGTGAGATCAGCATTGACATCCAAGCTCTCTAATCCTTTAAGTTTCAGCCTACACATTCCTTCTCCAGGAAGCCTTCTCCAATATCCCCCTACCAGGTGCTCTACGCTCTATCCCACAGGAATCAGCCGCCAAAATGCCAAGGATGTACATCCCTAGTCTTGGAACAACATGTGCAAAAGTCTGCAGGCTGATAAGATCATGGAGCATATGATATGTATATTAATATAGCTCCACATTGTCATGATTCCTGTATATATCCGTCTCCACCCTACTCATCTGTGAGTTCCATAAGGATAGGAGTTATGACTTGTTGACCCCTATATTTCCAGCACCTACCAGAATGCCTGGCATATAGCAGATGTTCAATAAATATATGGACAGGAAAGCAACAGGAAGATAGGTTTGGAGAGGAATTTCTTCTGGAGTTAGTTAGTGGTTCATCATCCTGAACTCCTTTCTAGAGAAGTAGGATAAGATCACATGGAGAAAACAGGTTTTGGTTTAAATTAAAAAACAAAACAAAACAGAACAGATTTTTTTAATAAATGGGAAAAATTATAAATTATAGCAGGTATATGAGTCCTCTGTGAACTAAAATAAGTAATTAAAAAATCTATCTCATTCACTGGTAACAATCAAAAGGGTGGAGAGAAGAAAGTTCAAGTGTGGTCAAATAGTAAAACATGAACATATGATTTCGGTTTCATTGCTTCTCCAGTTTCAAGTCCAAGGGCACATATGTCCTTCACCAGAGACTCATACACATGACTTAGTTACAGCCCCTGTGTTACATTTCTTCTGTAGATAGCACAGAGGAGGGTGCCTCTTCCACTCATTACTGAGAAGGGAGTCTGAGGTCGTCTGGTTTGTTCCAGTTACATAAGCTAAAGTTGAGAGGACTTAATTCCCACCCCCTTTTAAAAATTCTACCAAAATTATGAACTTAAGAATCAAACAGACATTAAAAATCTTCTAGCTCACCAGTTTCCAACTTGCAGTCCTTGGCTCTATTAGAGTTATTGCAAGAGGTCCATGAGTCCATATTTGTACCCTACACTGTGTGTAGACTGAATTATAGTTACACCTTGCCCAAAGAGGTTCTACTTTAACAAATCATGGTACGGTGGTTCAGAATACTGACTCTGGAGCCAGACGGCTTGGGTTGGAATCTCAGCTCTACCGTTACAAGCCGTGTGCCTTCAGGCAAGATACTTTTTGTGCCTCAGTTTTCCTATCTGTAAAATGGGTATAATAATTTCACCTCTCTCATAAGATTAAAGAACTCATATTTATATGGTGCTTAGCGTAATACCTGGAACAAGCTCTATATAAATGCTTGTTTAATTAAAACAAAAAAAAATAAAGCTGGCTATGGCACATTACAAGTATAATAATAGTTGTTTGAACACATACTGAAACTGTCCATAAGGATATAGGAGAGCCAGGTTGGCCTTCTTCTTAATAACATTGACAGTGCGGGGAGAGCAGCTAGGACAGAGTGCTTGATGGACACTCTTATGTGGGGTAGGCTCTCCGCCTCTTTCCTCACTGCATCCCTCTGCTCAAGAAGCTCTTATGGGTCCCTATTGCTCACTGCACCAAATCCAGGAACTTCAAGGCCTCAGTAACCTGTCCCATCTGGCCTCTCTATCCCATGCATTCTCAACAAGAACAATATTGCCCCCAGGGGAGCAAATATTGGTTCTTGGGGATTGAAAAGAACATCTTACTCTTTTCATGTCTACAGCACACAGACCCACAGTACACAACTGGTGCACTGGGTGTCTGTGGTATTAAGCTTTCACTAGGGAGAAGTAATTAAGAAAAAATTCTAAAAAGGGTCTTGGGGATTAATGAATAAAACTTTAAGAAACACTGATCTAGACTTATTTCCCTCAAGAGAAAGAACACTCACAGCATAATGATTTGAAGAAATTATGTTGTCTTTTCTTTGGTTCTAGGTTTCCTAAGGAGAAAAGTGAAGGAGATCTACTCATGACCTCTGACGCCCTTTTCAGCCCTGACAGTAGATGTCCCCAGGAATCGGGTGTTCACAAGGTGATGCATGTACCCACCCAGAGCCTTTGCCCTTCACGGGTGAATCCCCATCCCGCTGCCGGCCTTTATTTACTCTTGTTGTTCCCCTCCCCCACAATCCCAGAACTTCTGTCTTCTCCTCCCCTTTTGAGGCTCTACCTCTTTGACACGCTGTCTCCTCTCATAACACAGCCCCCTCCCAGGCAGTGCTGGCTGGGCTGTGTGAGCTGGGATTTGAATGATGGATGGTTTCAGAGAGTCCTCGGAAATGAGATTTCTTGACTGCCCCCCCAGCATGGTGCTTGGCATGAAATAGACACTTAATAGGTATTTGCTGAGTGAAAAATGTATGAATGCATGAGTGAATGAATTATATTTCTGTATCATTCTCTTTTCTCCTCTCCATCACTATGCATAATGTTCAAAGTGGCAGAAAAAAAAAATCAAACCAAAACACACACACACATAACAACAACAACAACAACAAATGACTAGACGGGAAGGTTTCTGTAGTTTGGGTTTCTCCAGAGGCAAACCATGAGACAAGGATCAGAGATGTGAGTTGTGTATTTGGGAGGTGACCCTGGGAAACACTGGTAGGGAAGCGCAGATGTGAGATCAGGAAGAAACAGATACCAAAAAAAAAAGTTGTGATATTAAGCGAGTCACCACTCTAGACAACCAGAGCTTAATTCGACTTAAGAATTCTGGGAAGCAGTGTACTTACCCTCACAAGAAAGGAAGGAGCTGGGGTACTTTTCCACTAAGTTCCATTAGACAATGTTTGAGAGCTGTTCCTGGGGACAGTAACTCCCTGGCAGCTCCAGCCTAGAGCAGGGGAGGGCATGTGGTCTCCAGCATCTAGAGAATGCCCTCTAGCAATGCCCTCTGGGCACCGACAGCTCTTTTTAGGCCAGAGACCATCAGTTAAAGGCCGGGGATATGGGGGGACCGCCAGCATCGGTTATAGGATTACAGCGAGGGAGGGAGGGAGAAGGTCTGCTTCAACCTTTCTTTTTTCCCCCTCTCCAGATCTTAAGCACGATCTTTCCCAACCTGATAGAAAGACTCTCTTATGTACGACAGCTTGCATTTTTAAATTCTTCTTTCACCTCTTGGAGGCATCAACACAAAGGGGATACCCCTGCAATGTTGCACAGCTCTGGAGGGTGTCTCAATGCCGATCCCTGGATGAGGTTCCTGGAGTTAGGAGGTGTCCTGCATGAGCGGCAGGGAGGCCCCAGTGCTAATTGTGGGGGTGTATTACTCTGTATCCATTTGACTGATACTAAGAGACCTTCAACAGTAATTAGGGACAGAACGATTAAGGAGATAAGCACTTCCACAGAGGCCAGAACTCTTCTCCTGGAGGTGCTGTGTTTAGGATATTGTGGTCTTGTTATGCAAGGGGCTCTATTCTTCCAGGTCCTTCCTGTCCAGTAGGACTCACCACACCTAAGCCACTCCTGTCCCCACACTGCCCCGTGTGCAGCTCTGAGCAAGGTCTGAGGCACAGAAGCGCAGCCCTAACTCGCATGCAGAGTTGGGCAGGAAAGGGCCTGAGCATTAGGCCCTTAGCACTAACTTCCTGGAAGGCTACAGACAAACTATGTAGCCTCTCGACCCTCATTTGCCTGGCATATGAAATGATTCAACCCTCCTGTTGACACGGACAGATAAGGCACAAGAAGGTGTTTTGTCAGGCTGTAAAGGGCTGTACAAAATATTATCAGTGTTGTCATGAATAACATCTCCTTCCTGTAGCCCCTGGTGTGCTTGTGTCAGAACCACACAATAGTGCTTCCGCTTTCTCCATCCCTGCATTTCAGATGACTCGCCCATGGTGGGCGCCGTGTTCTTTCCTGTCTCCAGGCTTGCCTGCCAGTCAGTCCCTCTGCCTGTGCTTCTCTCCTCCTAGTTCCTCCCTACTCAACTCTCAGGACTCCTCTGCAACACTTCTTCCAAGCATTCCTTTTTTAAGTCGGCTCCACATCCAGTGCAGAGCCCAACACGGGGCTTGAACTCGTGCCCCTGAGGTCAAGACCTGAGCTGAGATCAAGAGTCTGAGGCTTAACTGACTGAGCCACCCAGGCACCCCTGGGCATTCTTTCCTGACACCATCCTCTTCAGTCAGAGTAGCATGTCCCTCCTCCGCGTGCCCAAGTTTCCCTGCACTCCCCTTCGTTGTTGGTTGCCTTCTTCATACCCTCTACCAACATGGAAACTCTTGCAAAGCGACAGGATTCTATCAGTTTGCTAGGGCTGCCATAACAAAATACCACAGACTGGGGGCTTAGACAACAGAAATGTGTTTTCTCATAGTTCTAGAGGCTAGAAGCCAGATCAAAGTTGTCAGCAGGGCTGGTTTCTCCTGAGGCCCCTCTCCTTGGCTTGCAGACGGCTGCCTTCTGGCTGGGTCCTCACATGGTCCTTCCTTTGTGTAGGCCCTTGCTGTCTCTTGGTGCATCCAAATTTCCTCTTCTTATGAGGACACAAGTCAGGCTGGATTATGGCCCATTCTATTGGCCTATTTTAACTTAATCACCTCTTTCAAGGCCTTATTTCCAATTACAGTCACATTCTGAGATACTGGGCTTCAATGATTTTGGGAGGATGTAATACAGCCCATTACAATATGTGTACATGCTCTTGTTTTCAGCAATCCCAGGCAATGACCAAGCATGGTGGGGATAGTAGGGTCTCATTGTTTTTGCCCAATGGGGGGGCTCTTCTAATGGACAATCTTTGTTCCAGAGAGTCCCTCTAGGTTGTCCAAGACTTCCTCAGATTTAAATCACGGCCTGAACCTCTTCTAGCACAATCCTTCTCTTCCCTGCTTGTATCTTTTACAGACATTATCCCCAGCAAACCTCTTGCGCTAGTAACTCTGGTTCAGTGGATCCTACTGACAGAGTTTACACACACACACACACACACACACACACACACACACACACACACACAGATGTAGGTAAAGAACCCATAGGTATGACTAACACCTAAGCCCTCCATGCAACATGGAAAGATCCACCAGTTAGCTAGCAGAGGCTAAGTGTCCACTCTGTGCAGGAACATTGTTCCTGTCCTCCAACCCAAGCCCTGTTGAACGAGGAAGACAGAGAGGAAAATAAGCCAGCAAAATACAGTGTGCTATCTTTGTGTATACATGCATGCTTCTAATTGTTGAAGTAAATGGAAACTTCTAATGAGTTCCCAATGTTCTCATCCTACTGTTTTCTTTAGTTGGGTGAACATCCTCCTACGATCTTCTTCTTGCTTCTTATTTTGCGTTGCAAAGTCTTTTACTTCTGACACAACAAAGTTAAACTTGAATGCACATCCAATTGGGAAATTCTAATAAATTCTAAGTTGGGATTTGAATTAATGAGTTCCTGGATAACAGAGTTGATTATATTGTCCTTAGTATTCCAGTTGCTGGTGTTTTGTTGGTTTTGGCCCTGGAATGACTGTTAAGCAGCAGATTTAATGATGGCAGTAATGACTAAAGTCCAGAAATAATAAGACTTAAGCCATAGTCACATTAAAGCCAATAACAATAATAAGCATCTACCCATACATTAAAGCCTTAACTCACTAATTGTACCTGTAACCTGAGAAACCACAGCAAGAGACTGCCGAGAGAGGAACCAAGAACACAACAGAGGAGCCAACATTCCGTAGCATCACAGTTGGATTTTCTCTGTTCTAAGAAACTCTGAACGGATTTGTTGCCACACTCAGGGAGTTCACAGCAAGGTAGAAGTTGAGTCCCATATTAGGTTTCTGAATCACTTATAAAAGGCCCCGAATTGTATCTTTGAAGCAGAAGTATCTAAGTATGCGGGAACTCCTAGCATTTTATATACATTTATTTATTATGTTACACATTATGTTTTTATATGGTATCTGTTACATTGTATATCACATACTGTGAATATATATCATATATATCCATTCAAACAAATCTGGGTCCCTGTTCTTAGGACTGTGTGGGAAATCCAGCACCTCCCTGAGACTTTTGGGGACTTGCTCATCCTAAAAGAGTAGCTGGAAGTCTCCTTCTATGGCTCACTTGGCCTCCCTGACACTAGTTTGGTTCTTCTTGTCCATCCTGCATACCATCAACCCTTGGCGGTTGCTCTCCCTTCTGACCCTTCGCACCCCTGCACCTCCATATTCTTTTTCCCCTTTACTCTTCACAGCAGTACCAACACTAGGCGATGCAAGTTACAAACTCTTCCTGACTGTGTAAGGATAACAAAAGCAGGTACAGGGAAGCATAAGTCAACCAAAGAATTCCTCTAAATCAGACAACCAGTTCTTTTAAAATGGAGAAAAGAACCATCTCAGAGCTGAGAGTAAAGGCTTCATTTACCAAATCTCATTTACCAGATCTCTCTGAAAGAAATGGGAAAAGGCTCAAAGTGAAATGGTTTACCCAAGGCCACAGAAAGGGCTGATGTCAGAGGAAGGAGAATTACTCAAGCTTTCCAAATTCCTGCTTGAGCCCTTCACCCTATCCCCCACCCCTACTACCAAACACCTGTCCAAGTCAGGTTGCTTCGGGACCACTGAACCTGCCAGAAATTACACACTGATGAGTCAACAGTGGAAAATCTGAAGAGATGCAAGTAGGAAAAATAAACTAAACCAGGCCAGGAGAGCAATGCCACATTCATGATGGGGGTCAAGTCCTCCTACTCCATCTTCATTTCCTCTAACAGGACAGGCAGCCTCTGAGGCTGTGAGCATGAGGAAGCTGACCAAAGACATGGATGAGCTGGCACTTGAGGGGGCAGAAAGACAGGCAGAGCTAGGTACCCCTAGACAGGGAAGCTAAACAGGGAAGCTAGCAACCAGACTGAGAGCAACAATGGGACACCCTCGTCTTGAGTCTGACCATGCCCACGGAGGGTGGAAAAGAGACCTGCTGTCCCCACCTGGTCAGGGAGCCCTGGCACTGGCCCAGCAGCCTCTTCTTTGAGCTCCTGTCCCAGGCAGGCTAGGCCAGTGAAAAGACACCCCTAGAGGCCAGTGTGGCCCCTACCCTGGGAAAGCTCTCCACCTGCACTCTCAGGCTCTGCTTGCCCACCACCTCCTCAGCCCGCCCTGGAACACTTTCAAAACCCTGTAGCTACAGGATGTTATTGATTCAGAGGGGATCTGGGTGAGCAGTTCCCCCCAAGAATGCGCCTCCACCAGCAACCACATCCCAGCTCTGCCCTGGCTTCTCCAAGCCCAACCTTCTGGGTCAGGACCCTGTATCTTCCCTGCCTTTTTTTTTTTTTTTTTAACAAAAAACACTTAACTTTTTTTAAACTTTAAACCTTTTTCAGCAGGGAGGGAGGGAACAGACTCTTTTTGGGTGGGGGAGGGCATGTATGCTAAGCTGACCATCTATGCAGCTCTACAGTTCCCTCATGGAGCTCCACAGATCCACTTCTGCAGAAGGGGTTCTGTGCTCAAAACTGTCTGATCAACTCTCTGTCCTTTCTAGCAAGATAAGTGACACCTAGAACCCAGGAAATAAATGCTAATGATTTGTGGGGGGAAAAATAAGTAAAAATAAAATTGGAGGGGTGCCTGGGTGGCTCAGTTCTTAAGTGTCTGCCTTCAGCTCAGGTCATGATTCCATGGTTCTGGGATCGAGAACCCTGCTTCTCCCTCTCCCACTCCCCCTGCTTGTGTTCCCACTCTTGCTGTGTCTCTCTCTGTCAAATAAATAAATAAAATCTTTTAGAAAATAAAAATAAAAATGGAGAAGACTTGACTTCAAAATAGACGTTTCAAAAAAGAAGACATACCAATCACTAGTAAGTGCATGAAATGGTATCCATAGGTGTTCCTGTAAATATCATGTAAATTTCTATGGCAACCTCATCTTTTATCAGGGAAACACAAATTAAAACCAAAGAAGGGGCTCCTGGGTAGCTCAGTGGGTTGGGGCCTCTGCTTTCGGCTCGGGTTGTGGTCCCGAGGTCCTGGGATCGAGCCCCACGTTGGGCTCTCTGCTAGGCGGGAGCACTGCTTCCTCCACTCTCTCTCTCTGCTTGCCTCTCTGCCTACTTGTGACCTCTGTCTGTCTGTCAAATAGATAAATAAAATCTTAAAAAAAAAAAAAAACCAAAGAAGATGTGATACACACACACACACGTATATGTGTATATATATATATATATACATATATATATATACACACACACACATACATACACACAATGGAATATTACTCAGCCATCAAAAAAGACAAAATCTTATCATTTACATTAATGTGGATAGAACTGGAGGGTATTATACTGGGCAAAGTAAGTCAATAAGAAAAAGACAATTATGTGGTTTCACCCATATGAGGAATATAAGAAACCACGCAGAGTATCATAGGGGAAGGGAGGGGAAAATGGAATGGAAAGAAATCAGAGAGGGAGACAAGCCATGAGAGACTCTTGGCTATGGGAAAGAAACTGCGGGTTGCTGGAGGTGAGGATGGGTAGAGGGGGGAGGGGGGATGGGGTAACTGGGTGACGGGCATTAAGGAGGGAATGTGATGTAATGAGCATTGTGTGTGTGGTTTTTTTTTTTTTTAAGATTTTATTTATTTATTTGACAGAGAGAGTGAGAGAAGGAACACAAGTAGGGGAGAGGGAGAGGGAGAAGCAGGCTCCCCTCTGAGCAGAGAGCCCAATGTGGGGCTCGATCCTGGGACACTGGGACCATGACCCGAGCCAAAGGCAGATGCTTAAGGATTGAGCCACCCAGTTGTGTTATACACAACTGATGAAATACTGAACTCCACACCTGAAACTAATGATGTTCTCTATGTTGGCTAATTGACTCTAAATTAAACAAACAAATAAACAAACCATGGGAGGCAGCTGGCTGGCTTAGTCAGTGGAACATGTGACTCTTGAGCTCAGGGTTGTGAGTTCGAGCTCCGTGTTGGGTGTAGAGATTCCTCAAAATAAATAAATAAAATTAACAACAACAATAATCATGGGATGCAATTTCAAACCAACCAGGATGGCTGAATTTTAAAGGGATGACAAAATAGCAAGCGTTAGCAATGATGTGGAGCGCTTGGAACTCGTTTGCACTGCTAGTGGGAATATATGATGGTACAGTCCCTTTGATAAACTGTTCAGCAGTTTACTGTAAAGAATGTTCCCACCCTAAAACCCAGGAATTCCAGTTCTAAGCATACCCAAGAGAGAGAAAATGTATGTCCACAAAAGACTTGTGCAAGAACATTCATAAGCATCTTTATTCATAACAAAGAAATGTGTAAACACAACAAACGTCAGTCCGGAGAAGAATGGCTAAGCAATTATGGCATTTTTCTACCTTGAAACATAATGATAATAGTAAGAACTATTGATATACATATCAACATTGATGAATCTCAAGAATATTACATTGAACAAAACACAAATAAGTACGTACCATTCGATTCCATTTGTAAATTTCATATGAAATTCAAAAATAGAACTAATCTATGCTGATAGAAATCAGAACATGTGTTATCTAGGGTGGAGGTGGGGCAAACTGAGAAGAAAGGGACACTTTCTGGGTAATGGAGTAGTTCTTGATCTTAATTAGGGTGGTGGTCAAAAGAGGATAAACAATTTTCAAAACTGATTGAATGATACACCTAAGATCTATGCAATTTATTGCATTAATTTATGCTTTAGAAAATCCTAAATCCTAGACTACATCCTAGTCCAGTTAATCACAGTCCCTGGGATAGAACGTAGCCGCCAGTATTTTTTAAAATCTCCCCAACAAGAGCCTCACCTTCCACCACTAAAAATTCCACCATGGCATTTCCATCAAAAAACAAAACTAAACAAAATAGAACACTCTTTTTGTATCTTTTAAAGGAGCCAAGTCAAACCAGAGCCAAGTTAAAAAAAATACTTTTTTCCCTGCTCCATTCATATTTTTTAATGGATCACCACGGAGAATGAAAAAGAAAGGAACAAATGTTTATTGAGCATCTACCATGTGCCAAGCACTATATTCTGCACCTTATACTCATCATCTAATCGTTGGGACACTCCTTTTGGTAATTATTATCTACATTTTGGAAAAGAAATCCTGAAAGTCCAGAAAGATAGGTAATGTGCCCAAATTTTTTAAAAATGGGAAAGGCACATGGCTGGTTTAGTCTGTTAAGTGTCTGCTCTTGATTTCAGCTCAGGTCATGACCTCAGGATCATGGGGCTGAGCCCTGCATCAGGGTCTGCTCTCAGCAGGGAGTCTGCTTGAGATTCTCTCTCTCCCCCTGCCCTTCCCTCCCCATTTCTCAAATAAATAAGTAAATCTTTTTAAATGGAGGGTAACTAGATGGCTCAGTCATTAAGAGTCTGCCTTTGGCTCAGGTCATGACCCCAGGGTCCTGGGATCGAGCCCCGCATTGGGTTCCCTGCTCAGCCTGAGGCCTGCTTCTCCCTCTCCCATTCCACCTGCTTGTGTTCCCTCTCTTGCTGTCAAATAAATAAGTAAAATATTTTAAAATTAAAAAATAAAAAGCAAGATGGAGAATGAAATCCAAATGTGTTTGACTTGCAAGATCTGTGGTTTTTTCCCAACTTTTACTTATTTATATTTTTAGTAATCTCTACACCCAACATGGAGCCCAAATGTACAACCTTCTAGATGAGAGTCCCATGCTCTTCTGACTGAGCCAGCCAGGTGCCCCAGACTTGTCAGGTTTTATATTATGCTTGCACAGGCACTTTTTAGAAAATCAGACATATAATAATTTATAAAATTCTTGGCCTTTTGGCTAAGATCAAGTGAAATCGACATCAAAAATGAAACCTTGATTCTTAGTTGCTATAACTAAGAATTACCTTTTGAACTGCTTGTTTTGTGGAAATCATACCTGTAAGATTTGGGATTTCTATTCCTACCACACATAAGGAGGGTTGTGATTTGGCAAGCGGTATCTGACTTTCACCACAGTGAGTCCTAGTTTCCACATCTCAGCTGACCATTGTGGGGCAAACTATCTTCTCATAGAAACAGCGTTATCATTGATGGCTGCATTCCTGAGCTATGTTCTTGGCACCAGAGAAATCAAAGAACAAAGCTGTAATAAAACCAAATATATACTTTCATAATCATTTTGATCAAACTATGCCTCCCAGACTATGAAATGATCATAATCTTTCCAAGGGCCCCTAAGGTTCTCTTAGAAACTGTATATACAGCATACATAACATACAAGTCTAGGGTATCATGAAATGAATCCAAGAGTAGTAATCTAGCCATAACATATTATTTAAGCATGTAAATAATTATTTTGCTTATATTTTTAGAGTTCCTGTAATATACATATACATGTACATACACACACACATATATATACATACACACACACATATATATATCAATATACACACACATACACATACAAACAATGGAATACTACTCAGCCATCAAAAAAATGAAATCTTACCATTTGCAATGACATGGATAGAACTAGAGGGTGTTATGCTAAGCAAAGTAAGTCAGAGAAAAACAATTATCAGATGATCTCATTCAAATATGGAATTTAAGAAACAAAACGGAATCATAGGGAAAGTGAGGGAAAATAGAACAAGATGAAATCAGAGAGGGAAACAAACCATAAGAGACTCTTTTTTTTTTTTTTAAAGATTTTATTTATTTATCTGATAGATCACAAGCAGGCAGAGAGGCAGGCAGAGAGAGAGGAGGAAGCAGGCTCCCTGCTGAGCAGAGAGCCCGATGCGGGGCTCGACCCCAGGATCATGACCTGAGCCGAAGGCAGCGGCTTAACCCACTGAGCCACCCAGGCGCCCCCCATAAGAGACTCTTAATCACAGGAAACAAACTGAGGGTTGCTGGAGGGAAGGTGAGTGAGGAATGGGGTAACTGGGAGATGGGCATTCAGGAGGTCACGTGATATAATGAGCACTGGGTGTTATATAAGACTGATGAATCACTGAACTCGACCCCTGATACTAATAATACACTATATGTTAGTTAATGGAATTTAAATTTAAAATAAATAATTAATTAAATTTAAGAGAAAGATTAATTAAAGAATAAAATAAAGAAATAAAGAATTTGAGAGGGGTTTTATTTTATTTTATTTTTTTTAAGATTTTATTTATTTATTTGACAGACAGAGATCACAAGTAGGCAGAGAGGCAGGCAGAGAGAGCAGGGGAAGCACGCTCCCCACTGAGCAGAGAGCCCAATATGGGATTTGATTCCAGGACCTCAGGATCATGACCTGAGCGGAAGGCAGAGGCTTTAACCCACTGAGCCACCCAGGTGCCCTTGAGAAGGGTTTTAAAAGATGATTAAATTAGCCATAACTTGTAAACTAGTTACTTAGTTTCCAAATAGTTTGATCAGGGTAATGCTGTAGACATAATGTATCTGAATATCTTCAAGCTTTTGGAGACATTTTGGTAAGAAGATAGAGGGAGATTGTCTAAGATGAATGTCAATCAGAATCATTGCAACAAATATTTATTGAGTGTCATGCAGTACATTAAACACTCTATGTTACTTCATTTATGCCTTCAACTTTATTAAAAAACACTGTTCTCACAACGATTTTACAATGAAGAAATTGAGGTTCAGAGAAGTTAAGTAACTTGTCTAAGGATGCACAGCTAGGAAATAACAAGATGAAGATAAAGGCCAAGCTATTGACTACAAAAGCCCGGCCTCTGCAAGAAGAATGGCTCACCTTCTTGAGCATATATACTGTGTTGGGCACTGTTCTAAGCAAACTGCAAGTGTTTAATCATTTAATCCTTACAACAGTCTTATGAGTTGGGTACTAAAATTATCCTCATTTCACATCAGAGGAAAAGGGAGCACAAATTAGTCACCACGCAATGAACTGAACAACCATTCCTAAAGAGTGCTAGTTGCTGACTGCAAGAAAGTAGGAGGGAAGGCCTCCAAGGCCACAGTAAACTGTCCCCACTCTGACATTTTCATTCAGAATTTCCTTGGATAAAGACTGTGATCTACTGTCCAAATATGGGAAAGCATGAATTTGGTGGGGGCAAGTTATACTGGATGGCAGTAAATCAGGATACAAAAAGATTTCAGTGGTCTGAAATAATGACCTGAATCTAACACGTTGGAACTGTGATAAAATCAATCATGTCCTACACAAGTCCAAAAAATAGATCAACTGGAAGCAAAATGAATTAATAGAGATACATGTAAAGGAATTCTGTGGAGTTTAGGTTACTGAAAGTGTGGCTTGAGTAATGGATGATAGCCAAGTGTAACCACTAGGTATCCATTTCCAGTCCTGTGCATGCACACACACACACAGCATTTGGAAATGAAAAATAGGAACACCCTTTCAGAGTTACTACAAAATAAGTAATAGATCAGGGCAGACAAAAGATAGCATCACTGGAGACAGAAAACTTCCCAGCTAGGGCTTTACTTTAATCTGGTTAAATGTATTATCATACTTCAAAAGAAGAATAGGGACCAGTAGGGGGTTTGGCCAACAGCTGAAGCAAAGATACAGGCAAATCACATGAGCAAGGGGGGAAAAAATCCTAGATTCATGAACACAAGCTCTTAGTTCTTGCGACAAGTTTATCTTTGTACAGGGGGTGAATGTGGAAAATTACTACAGATGGGGGGCAACCCAATTCTTAGTGCCACATTCCAGTCTCCAGAAGGAATTTAAGGACACTCCACCCCACCCTCATAGGAGGAATGTTTGACATTATCAAGAATAATGCTATTTTGGGACTTTGGTGTTGGGTATTAGAGGAAGTGAGAGGGTCGACTGAGATGCCGAGGCCATTGTGGTCCTCAGGCAACATGATCATGTATGTAAAAAATTACAAAGGGAACCTTTTTATGCTGTTGATGGGATGTAAACTGGTATAGCCACTCTGGAAAACAGTAAAATATACAACAGTATAATTTAATTTCTTGACTCAAGAAATCAAAAATAGAACCACCATAACTAGAGACAACAAAATCACCATTTCAGAGAGATACTTCTACTCCATGTTCATTGCAGCATTATTCACAATAGCCAAGACATGGAAACAACCTAAATGTTCATCAGTGATGACTGGATAAAGAAAATGTCACACACACACACACACACACACACACACACACACACACACACTCGACTATTACTCCACCTTAAAAAGGGAGGATGTCCTGCTTTGTGATAACATGGATGAAACTGGAGGGCATTAGGTTAAATGAAATAAACCAGGCAGAGAAAGACAAATACAGCATGGTATCATTTATATCTGGAACTTTAAAAAAAAATTTGAAACAGAGGGTAGAATGGTAATTCCATGGGCTAGAGGATGGGGGAAATTAGGGAGATGCTGGTAAAAGGGTACAAACTTTCAGTTTTTAGATGAACAAGGGTGAGGATTTAATTTACAGCATGGCGACTATTATTGAAAATACTGTAATGTGTAATTGAAATTTGCTAAGACAATAAAATGTAAGTGTTCTCTTTTTTTAATATTTTATTTGTTTATTTGACAGAAAGTTAGAGAGAGAGCACAAGTAAGCAGAGCGGCAGGGAGAGGGGGAGAGAGAGAAGGAGGCTCTCTGCTGAGCAGGGAGACTGATGCGAGGCTCAATCCCAGGACCCTGGAATCATGACCCGAGCCGAAGGCAGCCGCCCAACCAACTGAGCCACCCAGGCACCCCAAATTTAAGTGTTCTTACCAAAAAAAGCAGGAGAAAAGGTGTATTTGTGCAAGATGATGGGTGTGTTAGTTAACTCTTTGGCAGGAATTCTTTCATAATGTATATGTGTATGAAATCATCACATTGTACATTTTGAATATTAAAGTTAATTTTAATTAACTTATTTATTAAGTCACTATTAAATATTGATTAATAAAATATATTATAATTTTCTTTGTCTATTATATTTCAACATGGCTAAGTTTTTTAATTGTAAAGAATCTATGAAATCTAGAACCAAAAAATGTGTTTAACAAGGTTGTAGAACACAAGATCAATATACAGAAACCAATTATCTTTCTATAAGCTACCAGTAAGCAGTTTGAAAATGAATTAATTCCATTTATAATAGCATTACAGGAATACAGTACCTAGAAATAAATTTAACAAGAGAAGCACAAATCTGTGTATTGAAAACTACACACCATTGCTGAGTGAAATTAAAGAGGACTTATAAAAATGGGGAGATGCATAATATCCATGAGTTGGAAGATTCAATATTGGTAAGATGGCAATTCTCCCAAACTGATGTATGGATTCAAAGTAATACCTACCAAAGTCCCAGAAGGATGGATTTATTTATTTGTTTATTTATTTACGGTGGATGCTGAAAAGCTGTTTCTAAAGTTTATGTGGAAGTGCAAAGAACTTAGAATATTAAGACAATTTTGTAAAAGAAATACAGAATTGGAGGACTTTATTTGGTTTTGAAACTTACTAAAAAACTATGATAATCAAGAAACAATAAACATTTAGGTAGATGGAGGAGAATGGAGAATCCGGGAATAGACCTTCACATATATGGTTAATTGATTTTTGATAAAGATGCCAGGTAATTAAATGGGGAAAGGATAGTTCTTTCAACAATAGATGCTGGGACAATTGGATAAACATCTGTAAAAAAATGAAACTCGACTCTTACCTTACACCATACATAACGACTTAAAAGAAAACACAGGATGAAATCTTTGCAGTCTTGAATTAGGCAAAGAGTTTTTCACATATAACACATCAAAGACAAAGTTGACAAATTGGGCTTTATCAAAATGCAGACTTTTGCTCTTCAAAAGACACAAGAGAATGGAAATATTTGCAAAATATATATCTGATAAAGGACTTGATCCAGAGGATATAAAGAACTCTTATAATTCAGCAGCAAGAAGACAAACAACCCAATAAGAATGAGCAAACAATCTGAATAATCACCTCACAAAAGAAGATACATAAATGGCAGGTGAGTATGTGAAGAGATGTTTAATATCATTAGTCATCAGAGAAATGCAAGTTCAAACCAAAATGAGCTACCACAGCACACCTACTAGAATGGCTAACACAAAAAAGAGTGACCAAGGGTTTGTGAAGATAGGGAGAAATGCATTCATTGCTTGTGGGAACATAAAATGAGACAGCCACCTTGGGAAACTTGGGTGCCTTTTTTTTTTTTTTTAATTTGACAGGCAGAGATCACAAGTAGGCAGAGAGGCAGGCAGAGAGAGAGAGGAGGAAGCAGGCTCCCTGCTGAGCAGAGAGCCCAACGCGGGGCTCGATCCCAGGACCCGATCCCAGAACCCGATCCCAGGACCCCGGGATCATGACCTGAGCCAAAGGCAGAGGCTTTAACCCACTGAGCCACCCAGGCACCCCACTTGGGCGTTTTTTAAAAAGCCAAACATACACTTATCAATTGATTTAGCAACTAAACTCCTAGGTATCTACCCAAAAGAAATGAAAAAGTATGTCCACACAAAAGCTTGCATACGAATATTCATTGTATTGTTATTCACAATAGCCGCCAAACTGGAAACAGTGTCCGTCAACTGGTAAATTGATAGACATGAGGTTGTATGTCTGTAGAGGGGAATATTATTCACAATAAAAGCATTATAAGAAATGGAAGGAGACAGGCACCAAAGGCTACATATTATATGATTTCATTCACATGAAAGTTTTAGAAAAGACAAAATTGTGGAGACAGATCGGTGGTTGCCTAGGACTGCGTGGGAGCAGAGATGGATGGCCAACAGGCACAAGGGAACTTTTTGTGGTCATGAAAGTGCTCTAAAACTGAATTGTAGTGATGGCTGTATAACTGTATAAGCTTGCTAAAATTCAATGAAATGTTCACTTAAAATGGGTGATTTTTATGGTATCTAAATTAAACCTCAATAAGGATGTTTTAAACAAAACAGAAAGCTATTGTGACTTCATAGCACCCTTTCTGGCTCACCTTTGAAATATTCTGGTGCATGTGTAACTCTGGTAAAATTGTCCTTGAACTTTCCTCCCACACTCGCAGAAGACTCGACATGGATGGTTTAGCAAGCAGCTCTAACCCCGGTGGAAGGATTTTCTTTATCTTGGAGGAAGTTAGAAGGAGGAAACTGACAAACAGGAGCATGTAGAGATGAGCATGATCAGGATGGGGAAGACCTTACAAATCATATTACAGTCATTCATCATTCTTCTATCAAATACCTTTTGGAATGAAATGCTGTGTCTATAAAATAGTGAACAATATGGACAACGTCATTGTCCTCCTGGAGCTTATCATCTAGTAGTGTGAAATTGAGGGTGGATGGACAGACAGACAGAAACAGGCAAAAGTAAATGGAAAGCACCTTAAGTACTCAGGAGAGAGTTAAAACTGTGGTTTTGGAAAAGGACTGGACCACAAGAGGGAGCCAGTCTTGCAAAGACCAGAAGGAGGAGCATCTCAGGTACCATTTTTTTTTTTTTTTTTTTTTTTTTACTGTACTTTGTCCCTTGAGGCTGTTTATTCCCTCTTTGCTCAGCTAAAATTCAGAGTCAGTAAATATAACCACTTCCTCAACCTCCTTAATCACATTAATCTCTCACACTGGTTGGCAGAATCACAACACTGTTCAGATTCCAACTGTCTACCTAGACTGACTGGTCTCTCCTTAAACTTGTCACCAGGAACTTGAGATGGCCCTTGCTGTTTCCCAGCTAACATCCCACATCTGCCTCATCCAGTCACTTGCCTACATTCTACATTACTACATTCTCTTTCTGCTAAAGGAGTGTTGTTTTCTCTCCTCTCCCCCATTCTCTCCCAGTTGATGACTGTGCTTCTTTCCTCATTGAGAAAACTGAACAATCAGAAGACAATGTCCACTGGTTCTTACCACATCCACACGTCCATACAGGTGTACCCCCTGAGACCCTGCCTTATGTCCTATCAGTCAGGATGCACCCTCAGGGCTCCCAAGTAAAACCTTCCACTGGTACATAAGATGCCACCCTCTTGTAGACCTACAGACCAAGCTAGCAAACCCTCCCACTCTATTCTACATCATGAATTTTTCCACTACTGGACCATCTCCATTGGTATACAAACAATCATTTCAAGAGCATTAAAGACGAACAAATAAAAATCTCCCCTTGACTCCTTGACTGTATCTCCCACATTTTTTTATCATCTTATTTCTCTGTAACCTTTTGTAGTCAAACAGTTGTCTATACTATATAAGCAGTCTCCAATTCTTCTTCTCCTGTTCTCCCTTAAATTCTCTCCAGTCCAGCTTTTGTGCCACCATAGATCTGAAACTGGTCTTTTCAAGGCCAATAAAACAAACACAATTAAAATCCTGCCATAAAGAAAAATGAATGAAGCATCTGTGAGTGAGAGAAGAAGTTAGGGCATGTCTGTGTGTGTTTGGGGGGCAAATATCCTGAGTTATAGCAGAATTATAGAAGTTGGGTTGACCACCTGTAGCATAGGAATTATTTAGATAATTAATCTTCTTTCCACTCCATCTGAACCATACTTCCTCTCCATATATTTCGTCAACTGTCTTTGGAATCTACTGCTGCCCACCTTTTTTTTTTTCTTTTTTTAAGTTTTTATTTATTTATTTGACAAAGAGAGAGAGCATGCTCAAGTAGGGGGAGCAGCAGGCAGAGGGAGAGGAAGAAGCAGGCTCCCCACAGAGCAGGGAGCCTGATGCAGGACATGACCCCAGGACCCTGGAATCATGACTGAGCTGAAGGCAGCTGCTTAACCAACTGAGCCACTCAGGTGCCCCTGTTGCCCAGCTCCTTAAAGCTGTCTGAATATCCCATTACCCTGCTCACCATTCAGGGAGAAGAGCTTAAAACAAAATCATAACAGTGAATGAGAGAGTCTTCATTTATGTTTTGTATCTGAAATTAATGTGAAACCTCAGAAAACTAAAAGTCTCTTTAACCCAACCAGGCATAATTTCAAAAGTCTGGGAAAGATGGGGCGCCTGGGTGGCCAAGTTGGTTGAGCATCCGACTCTTGCTTTGGGCTCAGGTTACGATCTCGAAGTCGTGGGCTCAAGCCCTGCATCGGGCTCCGTGCTCAGTGCAGAGTCTGCTTGAGATTCTCATTCTCTCCCCCTCTGCTCCGCTTCTCCTCTCTCTCGCTCAAATAAATAACTAAAAATTTTTTGAAAATCTGAACAAGAATTGCCCCCAAACAATATCCCTCTAGGTTAAGATAAATAATGATTTTTTAGCTCTCCATCTCTACAAATGGCCTTACCAGGGATTATAGATACTCAGGCAGCTTAGAAAGTCTGGCTGCAGTACTCTGCTTGCTGATGTTATCACCAGGAACAACTGTGACCTACTTCAGTGAGATGGCCTTAGCTCCTTTAGTGGACAAGTTGGTTCCTACTGGAGATAGCACCAAATGAAGGAGACTTTTGACAACCGTCCTGGCCAGTTGGTTAATGCAGAAATCCCAATGGATAGTACAGATCAGCATTTAGCAACATGCAAGTCACAGTCTGTTATCAGATGATGAAATGCACTTGGTGGGTTGACCAACTTTTAAAAGGTCAAATCGAATAGAAAATATCAGAGTTCATTACACATACTGAGGCTATGACATAGTTCATGAGACTGGTTGGAGTTCCAAAGGGGTGTGTCCTGGATCACAAAATTAAAATTTTAAAAATTAAACCCACTGGTCTAAATCCATTCATAATAAAATAGCCAGTGTGGCTGAAGGCACTGATCAAAATTAGAGGACATTTGGAAAATAGCCCCATCATTTTCAGCATCATATTATCAATAGGCATGAGCAGAAATAAGGGAAATCCAGAGCACCTTAAAGGGGGACTTTCATACACAGGACCAGGTGAAGAGCTTGATACTGGTCTCTAAAAACAAAATTGCCATCGTAGAAGCTTTATACTTGACAAACCACACTCACAAACTTACTCTCATTTGAGTATCTTGTCCATCTTTCATAGTAGATATGACAGGAAGGTGGTGGGATCTGAAGCAGGTTTCAGTGATCCCTCCAATTTAGGTCGGGAGCCCAGCCAGGAGCTGGGAGAAAGAACAAGCCTCAGGGAGAAAGCTGGCAAGGGTAAAGAACTCTGAGTGGGTCCCAGCCAAATTAACTAGGGTTTACGGCAGAACTCCAGTTCCAGGAGGGAGCAGGGGAAGGATGAACAGGAACTGGGGCAGAAGCCCAGCTATTAAACAAAGCACACACATAGCCAGGCCCACCCCAGCACATTGGATTCCATGCTCACACATACAGGGTTCCAGAAGTCCATGACTGGCTTTTGAAGAAGAAACAGAAACATACCAGGTGGATAAGGGGCAGAATGGAAAGGTTGTCAAGCCGTTACAAAGGCATGAAGAGACTAGCGAGGAGTGGCAAGTTAATCAATCAGACTCTCATGAGTAGAGTTGCCAGAAAAAATAGAGGATGCTTATTTAAATTTGGATTTTGGATAAATAATGAAAGCCTTTTAGTGTAAATATGTCCCATGAAATATTGGAGACACATTTATACAAAAAAAAAATTGTTGCTTATCTGAAATTTAAATTTACCAGGGCATCCTGTATTTTTATTTACAGATTTTGGCAACCCTCCCCTGTGGATGTTATGAAGGATCAGATGGGTAGGCTTTGGCAGGGCAAGATCACAAAGCATCTTGTGTGCCACGCTTGGTAGATAATGGGAAGCCACGAACATTTTTAGGTAGGGGCATGATATAAGCAGGTTTGCATTTTAGAATCAACCTTTGGAGAATGAAATAAGAGTTGAGAAACTCAGGAACTGAGAGACCAGAAAGCTGTTTAAATAGCCTAGACTCCAGGAGAGTTAAATTTAATTTCCTTCACTTCACAATTCTAAGACTGACTGGAGCTGTAGAGACCGATCTTTTTTTTTTTTTTTTTTTTTTTTTTTTTTTCAAGAGCTGTTCTTTGTTTTGAGGAACAAAGAATGTTCTGGGGGTAGGGTCCATGTTTTGCCTTGCCCAAAAGCTGTGTCAATCAAACACTTCTTGAGGGTGCTGTGAAGATAAGGTGTGTATATCAGTCCTTGGCTAGTAAGTTCAATGTTTCACCACTGCATCCCCAGTAGGTAATCAATAAACATTTGTTGGATGAGTTCCTTAAGGACAAAGTCTATGTCTTCATCATCTTTGTTTCTTTAGCACCTGATCCAGGGCTGGGAATAAGTTTCTCGGAAAATAGTTCTTGATTAAAGTGGTCGAATTAATTAACAACCAGAAGTGCTTCCTATTAACTACACGTCTCCAGCATTATTTCAAAAGTACAATCTGGCATATTTTTTACTCGGATGGAAAGCAAGCCTGCCTCTTACACTGGACCAGAAAACTCTTTTCAACAGCTGCAGAATCATACTGATTGGATGGGGTTTTAAAGGTAATCTTCCTGGTGTTATGTTAAAATGTGAGGGTTTGGGAGATGGGGGTGTGTGGTAGCATTTTCCTAACTGCTTCTAGAAGGTTTGTCTTTGCTTGGGTATTAGTGAAGCTAGATCTTAAGTAAATGCTTCTTCTTGGTTAGATTATCATAAAGTGGTATGAATCAAGTGTTTGTCTTCCATCAACGAGTCTCAGTACAATTACCTCTATATGTTTTTTTCCAAGGCTGAAGTGTGAACTTCTTGAAGGCAGGACTTAACTTAGTTTCAGAATCACAGAACTTTCACTAATACTAGGTTTGTTGAATTTTCTTTTCTTTTTTTTTAAGGTTTATTTATTTGACAGATAGAGATGACAAGTAGGCAGAGAGGCAGGCAGAGAGAGAGAGGAGGAAGCAGGCTCCCTGCGGAGCAGAGAACCCATGCGGGGCTCCATCCCAGGACCCTGGGATCATGACCTGAGCCGAAGGCAGAGGCTTAACCCACTGAGCCACCCAGTCGCCCCGGTTTTTTGAATTTTCAAGAGCAGGAAGCCAAAAGGGAAAGAATAATTCTAGGAAGCACATGCGATAAACAAAAATACATTAAAAATATTATTACAGCCCCCCATTATTGAAGATTATTTCTAAGCATCATACCAGGGTGGGGGCTTCCCATATATTTTATTAAATTCTGATGAAATGTCACTCCTAAAAGCTTCTCTTTGAAGTAGGCGACGTTATACTCATTTTCATATTTCTTTAAATAGAATCAGAGCTGATGAGAAACTTGCCCAGGTAATACATTAGCGGAGCTGAGATCAGAACCTGATTCCAAAGTCCAGGCTCTCATACATCAGGAATTGTCATTGTTTTAACTATGTAGTGGAAAGATAAAGAATGTTGTTAGAATGCCTATAAGAGCTTTACTTTAATCAGCAACCATGTAGTATTTCAGAGGAATAAAGTTTGATCTTTGTAATGATGTGTGAGCGTACATGAATGCAAGATATACAAAAGTATTTAAGTATTTTTGATTATATTCCTTTTTTCTCTGTTCACCTTTGTACTTAAGGGAGCACATGGTTTTAAATATAATTGGGTGCCATCTCTGCCTTGCCGGGAGGTGATGTTGTTACATTTAAAATTATTATCACACTGTTGCTCTCCAGGATGAAACATACGGACTTTAGATGTTACCATCAGTAATACCAACTTAATTTGCACCATCCAAAGGAATACTTGTAGTTCATGTTCAGACATGTGATGGAACCTCACTGATCCAGATGTGTATGAACTCATCTGTGGGACAATCTAGACCCTCCTCTGAGCTCTCAATATGATTGCGTGCATCAAGTTATTCTCCCCTCTTTTAAAGCTATAGATGTGCACTCTTTGTCCAGATGCTGAGATCTTTTCATACTGCTCAACTGCCAGTCTCCTCACTGCGTTCCAGGAAGAGAGTCTCAATAAGAATGCTGCCTCGGGTCGTTTGACTCCAGGCTGAAGAGGGTTAGTCAAATCAAAGTTTAAACTTTACCAACCTTTTGGAGTCTGAGAAAGCAAAAGTCAAAAGGCAAGGGATGCCATAACTAATTACGTGAATTAGAAGGAATTTGAAGAAGAGGAACCAAACAAGGTAAAAAGAGAGGAAAAAGCATTTGGTTTAAAAAAAAAAAAAACTGATTAAACAAATTGTGTTTTGCTTGGCTCTGTAAAGTAGAAGCCTGCCAAAGGTGTAAGAATCAAAAAGCATCTTCAATGTTCTGCTCTCACCAGAAACATGGAAGAATTTCCTAGAGATGTTTAGGAGGGAATTACAGGGGGGAAAAAATTCCTCAACAGGCTTTAATGCATGCTCATTCATTTCCAGGCAGGGTGTTAACCATGGGAGATACAAAATGAATATGGCATGGCCCTGCCCTCCAAGCTTACCCTCAGTTCAGGGAAATACATCAACTGTTACATATGCTGAAGTGTGAAAGGCACCATAAAATAAATATAAAAGGGAAATAGAAGGTGGACAAAGGGGCCGTGATCTACTCTGAGTCTAACAAAAACAATTCATTACAATCATGTAGGGTTGTTCCCTGAAATGACCAACTCTCCTAGGGAAGAGTGAAATCGAATCTAAATTAACAGATACAGTTGAGTTAAAACACAAGAATGGGGATTTTGAAGAAGCAATCAAATCACACCAGTCCCAAGAAGGTAATGATCTGGTAAATGTTCTCCATCTTTAATTTCTAGGCTATCAATTTTACAAAGCAGAGTAGCGGCCAGACGTTACCATCCCGCACCCTCCATCTCCAACCCCTCCTGCAGAGCTATCAGGTGAGCTGCGCTCAATCCAAGCTCCGCCCTAATTAAATGT
Source organism: Lontra canadensis (assembly GCF_010015895.1). Classification (NCBI taxonomy): domain Eukaryota; kingdom Metazoa; phylum Chordata; class Mammalia; order Carnivora; family Mustelidae; genus Lontra; species Lontra canadensis. The sequence goes on along the minus strand of NW_022631152.1, from coordinate 2,415,531 downwards.
GTGACCTGGAGCAACTTCCATCACTATTCCACGGCCTCCTTTCTGCGCCAATAAAGCGAGGAACCCTAGCCGATTCTGAAGTCCATTTCTGCAGTGAATTGTGAAATTGAGACAAGAAACCAGAAAGGAAACTCAAGAAAAACAAAAGTGAAAGTGCCCAAAGGAAATACAGTAGTAAATAAAGGTACAAAATTTTATATCTCACTGAAAAACGTGGCAGAGCTCCCAAATACTTTTTTTTTTTTTTTTTCAGCAACCGTGAACACGAGACTTGGCTAAGAATGAAACGTCTATCACGCCCTCCAAATGTGAATACGATCAGGGGAACGTGAATCCACCTTGCTGCATACAACTGTCTTCTTAAACAATGCTCCCTGGCCTTGAACAGCCACTTATTAAAAATGTCTTAAAAAGTAAGTCAAGGTATGATGAATGGTCCGTGGCCACCTATCAACCCCCGCCCTCCATGGAACACCACATAAGGGTGTGTCTCGCTTTGGGAAGAGAGAAAGGATATAGAGAAAGAGGAAAGATTCGAACCAATGTAAGATCTGTGCCTAGCGCTGCCACGCGGTTGTCATAAACAACAGCATGTTAACAAATATCTTAAAACACAGGAAATTCGGTAGCCTTTGAACTTTATTATTTCCTCCGTTTCTGGTGAGACTTCCCTGAAGGTAACCCAGAACCTTACACCCGCTTGGGAGCGAGGGCGCGAGCTCCGAGGTGAAGAGCAAGTGGAGGCGGCCAGAAGGGACCAAGCTGACAGCTTCGCGGAGCGTTTGCAGCGAGTGTGGGACCGGGACGCGCGACGCCACGGCTGGCGGGGGAGGTCACTGGGCTCCCCGTACGGGAGGATGCTCAGTGTCCGCTGCGGGAGCCTCCCTTCTCCGAGCCGAGGCGGGAGGAGGACGCGCGCGCGCGCACACACACGCGCACATCCTTCCCCTGGAGTTGTGTCTCGTCTCCCTTTTGTTTTTCTCCCTTCCCGGTCATGAGACCCGGAAGTTTTTTTTTTTTTTT